>NW_008752055.1:286297-294974 GCF_000715545.1 Opisthorchis viverrini | reverse complement strand
GTTTTTTAATAGAAAACAAGATTCCATCTTAATTTTCCAATTACGGACTCCATTTACGGTGAACAGTCCAACAGCAACAAACAATTGATCGAAAATCGATATGCCAAAAGTAAGAAGCCTGTATCTAACCCGATTCAGCCGAGTTGTACAGTCCAGGGAAATTTCCATCATGACTAGAATTTCATGCTGATAACTACCCGTTTGTGAAAATATCTCCGATGGACTCACTCAGCTTCACGTGATCTGGGTAGGTGTACAAACTAGGCAACCACCGCTTTGGGCCAATCCTGTTTCAATGAATTCTGTTCAACACTTTGTGTATGTCTGTGCCATCTTATCCTCGTTCGTGCTTGTAGATTCACGCTGTTATTAGAACACAGTGGTTCGACAACAGGCGTTTTAGTTTTTCCAGACAGTCTGCCAGATTAAAGTGTATACACTGTATGTTTGCGTCGAACCTCCTATGATTACGCTGTTTCACGTCGAAAACCGGTCAACATCATCTGATCTGGATGGTGAGGTTTGACAGGTTTGATTTGTTTAAAATGGCGGTCACGTGCCTCTTGGGTTATCAGCTTGGTCTATGTCTACTAGCTGTCGTTCTCATCAGTGGTTCTCACGTTTTCTCGTTCTCACGAGTGGTTCACACTTAAAGATAGATTTTTCGAAAAACTTCCCTGGTCATCTCAGATTCTAACAGGTAAGAGGGCGGGAAGGAACGGTGTGTGTATTATGTTCTTAGATCTAGCTTCGCAAATCTCAGGAGGTCATGCATCCTGAGAGGATCAGAGGCTAAGTTATACGTGGCTGGAAACACGGATGAACTCCGAAGTGGAATGGCCTCTCTTCGAACGGGTGCATCTCGTATGAGACTTTTCGTTCATAAATGGTCTGATATTCTGTTTCAGCTGTTGAGTTTTGCTTTTGTATGGTCACAAGATTAGAGCGAGTCAATGTTGCCCAGGGAGGAGAGTTGAGGGCGTGCCACATTGACAAATTTGGCTGTACAGGTCTACACATAGCTCCCATTGGATGACAGGTAAAAAGAGTGCTACAGTCAGCGTGCCTGCGAATATTCGGTTGAATATGAATGTGTGAATATTCAGTCACTGGTGGTGGTGATGTTGATGGTAGTAGTGGCGGTGTCGGTGGTAATGGTGCTGGGGATGATGGTTGTGGGGCTGGTGGCAGTGGTTAGGGTGATGATGGTGGCGGCAGTGCAGATGCCGGTGGTGATGGTGGTGGCGGTGGTAGAGGTCATGGTGGTGGCAGTGGTGTTGATCATGGCGATGATGGAGGTGGTGGCGGCGGTGCAGGTGCTGGTGGTGTTGGCGGTCATTGTGGTGGACGTTTTAGTTTTGTGGTTTTTGTGTTGGTGGTCGTGGTTGTGGTTTCGTTTTTAGTGATGATGATGGTGATGGTTATCCACCCTTGACTGTCCCCGGGAGAAGAGATAATCCTAATCCCCTATGGAGCTACTTTCTTGCTTTCAATACAAGTTATTCAATCATACCATGTAGTTGGAAGGAGAATGCCATCTATCAGAAAAGAAAAGTATGGGTTTGTGTGTGGTAATCTAAGCTGCTGCCCTACATATGCTGAACAAATCTTGTTGACTTTGGTTCACAGGAGTCCATGCAACTCGTGATGACTGATAAAAGCGGCATAGCAGAATCACTCCGACTGTTTGTCAGTCATATGAACGAAATTCCATATGGTCAGCTAGTGAATATACAAAATCCGATCTCAAGATGACTTCCCTGTCCTGAAATTACCGTGCATTTGTAAAAATCACCCATAATCGTTTCAGGGACTATGGGTGTAACGGTGATACTACTGATGGGGAGGCACGCGAGTCGTACGTGTTGTTCGTAGAATTTCGCTTTGCGTCTTTTGAAAAGGAGAGATATGTTGCGGAATTCGTGGATTCACTTTGTAACATTTGCTTGGATTCGAGCGAGGAATGGTTGGAGTTAATGAATCTCCAAGAAAGTTCAAAAAGACGCGTTCAGGAGTAGATGGATGTCCAGTTTTTGTAACTAGTATGCATATTAGAGTTTTGCTTCCCTGTCCAATAGTCTGAATAAATAACTCCGCAGTGAAGGCCTTCTTCCATTCATGGCTACCACTATTGATGTCAACAAATGAAGAAGTAATGATCGGCCACATAGATACCGCTCACGGTGTGAGGCCTCAAGCAGGCCAATTTGGGGACCTCGAGGACCACTCTGTTTACTACGTCGTCACATCGTTGTACATATAAGCAGAGAGGATCAGACAGATCACGACCTCCACTAATACGTGTTGCCGCCGGACTGTTCCATTGAGATTAGAAGCGCGAGGCTGTGGACTACATCCGTTGGCATTTGCAGATCTTAGAAAAAAAGCCTAACCTCCAGTATTCCAGAGTGTCTAAACCGTACGAAGTTTTATCCCAGCTTGTTAACTATCACATCTGCGGAGTTCAACGTGGTTCGACCATTACCACAACGACGCTCCGAGGTGGGTCAAAGCCGTCGTGAGTCCAGGTTAGTTTAATGGAGCAGTCACTCGTCAGCTGTTTTCTAGGTATGAACTCGAACCTAGGAAACAAGTACCCTAAGTAGTGTTCTAAGCAGTAACGGAGTGGCGGAAAACTGGCGCAACCGTTTGACTTTCTGTAAGACTACCTTGACAATCCAATAAGACCATCCGTGGGATAGACTAAGGCCAACTATTCTTTCGGGGAATTTTCTATCCAGAAGATTCAGCCGCTTTTTATGACTTGTGAGTGCTGTTATCTCTGTGTCAAACGGCTTTTATTGCTTTTGCAACATTTCAATCGATGTCTTTGGATTCCTAGTTAAACTCATCAGGTTTGTAAGTGCTTCCGTCCGCTTTGTACATCAACTAGCTCTACTAACATCTTCATCACGCTTTTCAAATAGAGTACCCAGTACACGTGATGGTCTTCAATCTTAGCTCGTTTGTTTGTTACTCGCTGTACGCTAACTTAAACGTTGCTGATTGCTGATCGCAGGCACAACATTCTCCCTCATATGACCTTTCAGTTCTCCTCACTACTTATTTTGCTAAAACATAATAAATGTGGTACAAAAAACGTTTCTGGTCAAAGGCAGTCGGCTGAAACTGAACAAACGAATGGCATGAGCAGACGTAACCGAAAAATGACAATTGACGGGCGGGACCACTGTACTTCTGGGGGCAACACCTCAGAGACCTGTTTTTTTCGTCGAGAATGTGATTTCACGGAAATTTCGTGGAATAAAGAAAACGACATGGAACATGGCGCGAAAAACAGAGGATGTTGAATTCCCAGTCCTGTCGGTGAGAGAGAGAGAGAGGGTGAGATCCCGATTTGCCATTTCTCCATGTTGAACACCACCATCGCACAAGAGAAGATCCAAACCTCTCGGTACCGTCTGGCTTAGCATGCATATGAAGAGGCGGCCTACTAGATCCACGGTCCACGTCATTCTCCTCGTTGATCCTTCTAAGCAAAGATGATTGAATGCCATCATTACCTTCTCACGTGTCTCGAAAAGACTCTGTGATCGAACTAAATAGGAGAACTTATGTGGCAGGCAGAATCTGATATCACCGTTACCATTATTATCAGCTGTAAGAACCGCGTACTCGTCGTACACTGGTTTTAGCTACTACAGTTTCGTCCGTCAATGAGTTGGGGAAGTGAAGGAGGTATCTGCGCACTGGATGTGGGGGCAGGCAAATTCGTGCGCAAGTGCAGTTCTTCAGTGAACTTTTACTTGGGGGGATTGCGAAGAGAGCTATGCAGTGAAGGTATTATTCTGGATGCACGAGTGCCATTGGGGGCGCGACTGGGTAATGTCTGACAATGTCTCAAACCATTGATATGGCCAGTCTCGGAATCCTCATCCAGGAAGAAGGCAGTGACCAGCGCAGCTGAGTTTGCTGGTAATGGCTTTCATACTTCGCTGCCAAGTCATTGTTTGCCCGCCTCTGACTCTCTTCCACCCTTCACGTGGTTGCGCGGAAAGAGCCCTTCGAGGAAGTCGGTCAACTGGCATACGCAACACGTGGCTAAGCCAGCGCAACCTATGAAGCCTGATCAGCTCATCTATCGAGGGTGAGTTATTTCTCCCAAATGCCATTCGACGTACTTCAGAATTGCTGATCCGGTGTTCCCACCAGTTTCGGGGAATGCTCCAAAAACATCGATGGTCAAACACTGAAAGTCTTTTGACGTCCTCAGCGCTCAACGGCTAGGTTGCTGATCCGTATGGTAGTATGGAGCGCACCGCAGCATTGTAAACTCGACCCTTGACAGAGAAGCTGATGTCACGCCTACGCCACAGGTGACGTAGGTTCGCAAAAGCTGCTCTGGCCTTCCCAATCCGGATGAAAATTTCCTCTTCCGTTGGACCACCGGGGTAAACGTCCTAACCATCGTAACCTATGAAGTGTGAGTAATTCATCTATCACGAAAGAGTTCCTCCTTGTGAGGACCACCTGGCGTAGCCCAGCACGCTAGAACGAAATCGGTCTGCAACTGAGTCTATCTCTTCAGTTGCGTCCAGTAATATTGTTTGCATTACCATTATCCCAGAAGAGCTATGTCGTCTGCGTACTCGATATCTGTGAGCGGAAGCCCAGGGAGCAATTCCACCCCACAGACATTAGAGGCTGGTAGTGCGTCTTCCATGATCGTATCAGTGATGAAATGGAAGAGGAAAGGTGAGAGAGGACAGTCCTGTCGGACACGACTTGATGTGGTTTACTCAGGTGAGAGCTTCTCGTGGACCTTCAGTCGTCCGCGAAAGTTTGCGTACAGCGCCTAAAGGATACTTAGGAAATTATGGGGGACACCCTTGCTCCACAGACAGTGCCACACTGTCGGGCAGTCCACAGAATTAAAGGCAGTTTTACTGTCAAAGTTTCTAGATCCAGTATTCTCTACACAGGGAACATTTCAAAAATAGGTCAATCAGAAATCAGCTAATGTGACTTCATTTTGACCGGACGTGATCCGCGTTGGTAGTTGGGAAGCACTAAAACAACAGCTGATGGTTCAGACGTTTCCCGCGCTTGAAAACCATGTTGGGATACAACTTCAAAGCCCAAGGAACAACTCATCCTGAAAACGGAGTCAAGAGACAGTCTTGACAGAGAACTAGAGGAGTGTGGTGAAAAATCAGTAATAAGCACTGATGTGCTGTCGATAAAAATGCTTATGGGCAGTAAACTCCGCGGAATAAGTGTACTTTTAGGAACTCGTCTGTAGGTAATTAGATTCGCCAATGACTGAAGTGCCCATAAACTACCGACGGCTCGCCAAAGTCCTCGCGTTTTGAGTAGGTCAATATCTGTACAAATGAAACGAACGATGACCACTGCAGCCGCTTCTCACCTACAGCAAATTAATTTGCGAGTGAATATAAGCCGCAAAAAGCATTTGATTTAAAAATTCATGAGAAGTTAGATGCTTGGATGAACGATTTCTATACCATACAGTCAAAAATTAACTTATCTACTACATACTCACCGATTTTGGTTGGTGATCTTTTTCGGAACACCAATTGCAGCGACTGTCTAGCCTTACATCACTAGATGACTTTTCCAAATAAGATAACTTTGGAAGGCACGTTAAACTTGTTTTTTTTTAAAAAAAAACAGTATTTCGTTCAGCGTCAACAATGTGGGTGAGAAGATATTGATACCACGGTGTTTCGACCAAACATTTTGTAAAAAAAACACGGACTTTGATAGGTTTCAGGGTGAATATCACGCAGTTTGGTATAAACAAGATAGTGTTTGCCAGTGGATCGGCATGACTCAACAATTCTAAGGTGGATGTGAATGCTCATTCACCCAGTGTCATCTTGACTGCGTAAACCTCAAACATGATCTGAAGTATATATTTTCAATGCACTACTCATGAGGTTGCTGAAAATCCGTCGACAGCCCATGACCGGTTTCGCCCTTTTGGAGACCCATCAGGTAGGCGCAGTCCCTGGTTTCCCCTCAACCTTGTGTTCTACTTGAAACCAAATTGCACGAAATTAGCGAATATACACTCATTTGCAAACTAATTTGGTTTTTCGAGTGACTCACCTGGACCCCAGCCGAGTCTCTCGTCTGTGATGTATCCAGGCAGCTGAATGTGCTGCACCAGACCGCCTCATGTTTCAGTCGCTATGATATTCGAGATATCGCGATACATGTATATATTTGTAATGCTCTCCTCATAAGGTTGCGGAAAATCTGTCGACGGCCCACGACCGGTTTCGCCAAATTAATTTGCAAATGAGTGTATATTCACTAATGGTCTGAAGTACATATCTTGTCAATTCCATCCGTCGTGATGAACCCAGCAGTGTGCTCAATTCAAACAGGGTTCCCAGAAAGTCACAACCAGGATTTTTACGCTGTTCGGCGAGCAATTTTTGTCTGAATAGAATTTCCGGAAGTTTGAAGATCTCCGGAAAATGGCTACCCTATGACGTTCAAACCATAGCAGAACAAGCATATATTGCGATCTTCTGGTGTGACTTAGATGTTCAGTAGCCGGAATGGACATGATAGTTTGAAGTGAGTAGATCTTGCACCTACGGCATCAAAGTGATACATCCCTCAGTCTCAAGTGACATGTGTATCAAAACACAGAATGAGTCGTTTTGTTGTGCGGACTGAGAAATGGCCTGTTCGAGGAGTGGAACTGAAACGCCTTCAGGTCTTCAACAATCGTCCTCTCAGTGGCATGGCTCTGGTGGTTTTGTGTCAGCGAATCTGCAACGAGGCAATTAGGAAGCGAGTGTTTGGCTGGGCAACGGGGACCTGAGACGATGAACGCGTCCAGCACGAAAAGCTTTGTCGCATGCACTGCACATGCTTAGCGATCGTTTGCCTAAGAGAGTGCTATTTTCCTTGCACCATTCAGAGTGGCAGAAGCAGAGAGGTGGCTAACCACTGAGCTGGCGGTGGTTATGGGATTGAGTGCGAAAAGTTTGGGTGCTGCAGGTGCGATTCATCTTCTGGGATGGAGACTACATGATCCTCATAGCGGGGACACTGCAGGTATGGCTGTCAATTGGTCCTTCGTAATTTATTCACAGTTCAGCGCCCTCATGAAGGAAAATTTGCTCACAGATTCAAATGGCTGATTTCAGAACGGTAGGCTATTCTGGTTAGACAAAACATAATGAAGAACCCGTTTTTACCGTCCGAAAATTTTTGAAGTGTACCAGTCTGTCTCAGTCACCACCAACGGACCCGGGGAACACAAATCCCACAGGTTTTACAACATAATAACACTGCACACTACGCAATCTGTGCTGAACATGATGGGTGCGTTTTTCTGTCTGATAAGACTGTTTTGACAATCCCCTTCTGTGGTAGGATTGTATCGTTTCTGGCAATCCAACTATATGAAAATTGCACATCCGAACCATCGAAATTCGGATGTTTTTACAGCTCTTTTAAAGAAGTATCGTCTTGACTGAAATGTTATCAAGGCACAATCTTTTGAAAGTAATCGATCGCACACCCATCATAATTCGGAAGGGAAACTTGCTCACAGGATAAATCAGAAGTAATGAGTGATTTTAGTTGGAGTCTAGCCCACTTATTTTTCGGTTTACTTCTCAGTTTTGGGAAGATACAAGAACAAAGTTTGGACAGAAAACAGGAATCCATACAACAGACCTGACAAGCAGTCACGTGATTTGAGTTGGTCACATAGTGATCGATCAACAGAGCGTGAAAGCAAAACTGAGGAGAATTAGTTATATTTAAACCATTATTTTATGGATTTTGTAGCGTGAGATATGTGAAAGTGCATACGTTGAACTGAGTGTGAAATTTTTGTGACCTGGACCACGTGTCTTTGTGCATTCTTTCTCAAGACAAACAATAAATTGGTTCGTGGTTGGTGAACAAACATTGGTCTTTCGGCAATCCAGCTCTAGTTTGGGTTTAAGGTGTCAGATAACAGTAGATCGATAATATTTTGAGCCTACAGTGAATGCTGTTTCTCTCCGCTTCTTCAGTTGTTTTGAATGAACAGTGAGCGAAATAGTTATAATGAAACTTATTTCCCCACTCGCGTAATCAGTTTTGAATGAAGCGAGTTGGTGCTTCCACAGAACATATTTGGAAGCAAGCGATAAGCTTTCGTCAGTTCGAAGTGCATGCATGAAAACTCGCTGCAAACTGATTATCAGGACAGTAGTTCGTACCTGGCCCATTTGTGATGGTACTTTCATTCGAATTTTCGAGATCCTAAGAAATTTAGGCAAAGTTAAACGAAGGTGTAAACCAGTAGATGGTTACATTTGTCCGACTACCGAAGGGCGTGAGTTTGCAACAGACTTGTCGAATCAATCTCAGCAGACGGTTACTGGCTTTCAACGGTATAGGTGCAGAATGTGGAAAGTTATCAAATGAGACACATTCGTATATGCAACGCCCGAGATTACAAAGAGGTCACGGATTTCCTCGAGCAAGGATTAATGAACGCGTGACGGTCGAATACCATTGCATTCCAGGTGCTTGTGAACTAAAAAAGAGAGAGAAAAAAGAGAATAATGAGAACCAGAGCTTCTGAGTGAACTGACGACATTCGCTTACCGCCCGGTGAACAGAATACCAATAAGTCTATCTATCTATCTATCTATCTATCAATCTATCTATCTATCTA
>NW_008752055.1:283813-285040 GCF_000715545.1 Opisthorchis viverrini | reverse complement strand
TGATTTTAGCCGTTCAGTTCATACAATGTACGAAAGGTTAGTAAGGCTACTCTAGTTACAAACGACCTTCAAATCATCAGGTTGTCCGAACAAAAATTTCTCCGTACAAATGTGACTTCACTCATCAATAGGTCCAAGATATCTACAAATCTATTTTAGCCCACTATGCTTCACGTATTGTTGAAAGAAATTCATCTGAAACATGTGTGTCGGACCATCGGAACAGTACGTGTCAAAGAGGTCTTTCTTCGGTGAAACATCCTTTTACATACCACTTGGATTTTGATGCGGCATTCACCTGGAACTCAGCTGAATCTCTTGTTTATGATGTTCTTAAGTACCTTAATTTTTATAGTGCTTCAACACAGCATAGTTGCTCGTAAAAACTTTAGATAGATGTCAGGATGTTATATCACTGGCGTGTTTGTTTCTGACAATTAATAACTTTTACTGTGCGGTCGGTAAACGAGGTCACTTACAACAAGAATCATCCCAGCTAAGGTAACTTGGACCGTTCAAAGTAAGGGATCTCCATTTGGGAGAACTAGCAAACCTAATCATATCCTTTACAGAACTTGCAATTGCAAACTCGAAATGGCTCACCAGGCCTCAGAGGTAGCTGACGATAAACAGTCCCCTAGTTCTGCATTCCACAACCAACTAGTGAAAGTGCAGGCGGATATTTTTGTAGCTTACGTTGATAGAGTTACCTCAGTAAAAGTTTAGATGGCCCACGCTATCTAAAAATTTATTGTTTTAATGCCTAATCGAGGTTGATTTCGATAAAATAGACGTCCCTGTAATAAACTTNCCACAGTCACGTCACTCTTTCCTCCACTGTCTTCTCTTATTTCTCTTATTTCAAAATTGAGGTTCTTAGTGGAACTTGGGAAACTTTATGGTTGTATGGCGGTGAAATCAAAGAATCTGGCTGTGGAAACGGCCGTGTAATCCCTCGAATTGCTTGAAAACTTATCCAGGGAGACTGGTCCAAATGGAAAAAACGATGTATATGTCTGGGACAATGTGATTTCAGGTTTAGAGGAAATACTTTCTCCCAAACGACGTTCGAAAAACGTCCTTGCGAAGCTGAATACTGGTCATGGTGACTGAAACTCAGGGATAGTCGTTAACTGAGTCAAAGTAAAGGCCTTAATACATTTCACATCTGCATCTTGTACAGCAATCATGAAGCCTACTAACAGATACCTTGAATACATCAATACT
>NW_008752055.1:267874-283082 GCF_000715545.1 Opisthorchis viverrini | reverse complement strand
GCATACAGACCTGATTTAGTTTAATGCGTCTATCCAGAATATGACCCCATATCGCGAAACAACAAGTACTGAACTCATTAAAATGTAGTTGCCTATTTTAGCAGACCGGATGACACAATATTCTACTGGCTACCATGAGACATCATATAGGCGGGCGTGCACTGTTCAATACGTTCCACACGCGAGCATAATCAGGTTTGAGTTGAGGGCGTCTGCATACACTGAAGTGTTTTTTATACCAAATGTAATAGCTCTATAGCACGCATTTGAGACCGTTATAATCGGTAATCGGTTCCGTTCAGTTGTCGAACTATTGTCCTTTTATTCGCATTGCCGGTGACAGACGTTGAGTATTTGCCAGTGCATTGCTGATATGACGTAGACATTAACCTGATGAAAATTCTCCCATCCATGATCTCCCTATGAAGTCATCATGCTTTAAAACGACATCAGAGTGTATCAAATATTTTAGATTTGCGATTTCATATACGGGGCGCGAATTTACTGACCGGAAGGTCCGTGGTTCGAATTCGACCTCTGCCTCTCGACTTCCCCTGTTTAGGCTTGGGCAAACTGAGGGTATCCTAGCCCTCGTGTTTCTTTTGGGTGGAATGGCAGCTAGGGACCGAAAGGGTGTGTCAGCTGAACGACGAGGGTTTGTGATGTGGTCCCAATGTAGTACCTTACAGGGACTGAGTGTTAAAAAACGTAGACTGCTTTAGGTCTTTGTTTTTGCGACGACATGCGTACAAATTATCCGAATGTGCGCCAAAAGCCTGGATCACCGATGCATCAATCAACGGTCTTATCACTCGGCTTACGGAGCTGTTTTTAACGATTAGCTAAATGCGTCATAAGTTAAGCGAAAAGAGTAGTCGTGAGTAGTAAGTTTACCTGCTTCAGCTAGTTATCGACTGCCATGTTGAATATAATGGTCAGCAATACACCAGCCTGGAAGTTAATCGGGTCGTGAAGTCTCTTATCAATTATGGATTGATTGTGAAGAGACTGGCAGATCAATACGTATAAATGACAGGTGTTTTAACGAAATACACTCATTTACAAACTAATTTGGTTTTGAGAGAAACTCACCTGAAACCCAGCTGAATCTCTCGTTTGTGATGTTTCTAGGCAACTGAATATGCTGAACCAGACCGCCCCATGTTTCAGTCGCTACGATATTCGTATGTATATTCGTAATGCACTACTCATAAGGTCGCTGAAAATTCGTCGACAGCCCACAGGTGTTTTGTTTCACTTAGCAAACCCCATAGTTGACTGGAATGCTTTGTATCCGGCTTCTGGAAAGACCGTCAGATTTAATGAACTTTAACCACTGGGTTCAATTTCCGATGCATATAGAATTCTTATTTATAGCGTTTCATACTCCATTTCACAAACAAGCTGACGTATTTCTGAGCCTCCTTCATGCTTGCCTTGCTAAATGCCTAGGAAGGAGAAAAGCTGTCTAAAAGACGCACCAGATTACTCCTGGTTTTGAAGGCCCGTCAAGAGCTTTCAACTGTGAGAAAATAAGCTCTAAAGAGTTTGACGAAGATACTTTTTCCACGGGTGCTGAATAACCGAAAAAAGAACGAGCAAAAAGTGGTTACAACAGACAAATATGACGGGTTTTTGACCGAATAATGTTTTTGAAATCGGACATCCCGGATTTGAACTCAGTTGCAGCAGATTGTGAGTCGCTTAAGAGTCCCAGGGTCCGCTTAATTATGCTCGAAATTGCCTTTTCGAACCTGCCATCAGTTCAATCGACCTACGTTCAGATGTAAAATGACTTGTTTACACGAGCTATTGAAGTATTTTACCATGTATTAATAACAGACATGAATAACTCAACATTCGAATGAGTAAGTCTGAGAATTTCCTCAGTGTGAAGGAGGAATTTGAGAGGAACCACCTTTCTTTACCAAGACGCTGGAAACTTTTCAACCAGTGTTCAACCACCAATCGAAATAATTTCCTTCCGTTCTCTTCCCCAGCGGACATTGCGATAACAGAAAATCCGGTCACGTGGTATGACGCGTTCGATGAATGTGCCATAAAACAAAGGATATTCCTGTTCCCCTTATCTCAGAAAGTGATCGTAAGTCCGAAATTCTCGTCTTCAAACAACTTATAACGGATTCTTGTATCTCACGGAGTGGTATTTTAAATAATGTGAACCCTTCCCTATTATTCCCGATACTACTCAAAGCGTGGATGGAAGATTGTTCAAAACACACTTGTACACTTCCCCGTATCTCTCCGTTCATATGACTGGAAAAGTTGGGATGTCTCAGTGGAAGATATTTTAGTAAATCCCAGTTGGCATAGGCAAGTACCGACAAATTCTCAATGAGGTCAGCAGAATACGGGTGGTCGATGAAGCGACGAGTGCTGTCAGAATCACAAACTGAATCGGTGCCGTTAGTAGCTGCCCAGGGCGACTGATCATCCACCCAAACTGGGCTCTGCGTAGTCGATAAGAAAGAATAATCATGTTTTGATATGAGGGAATACTTGCATCCCCTGAGTGAAATGTGTTCTCTAAGATGGGTTATACGTGTTGTGAAACTGAGCTCAACAGTGTTGGAAACGCCAGTTTTCATACTCATTGTGTTATAGAATGTGTGGAATTGTAGGAACCTCAAATACTTGTGATAGACTAACGCAAGACGTCAAGGCCATTGTCGATTCGGTCGAATGGATAAGATGCAGGTGACCTAGGATTGATCAGTATGTTTGTTGTGGACCACAGTCTCCTTAATGCTTTCCTATTACCGTGAACCCCGGTCTGGATAGCCGATTGATAGCCTGGTGTGCTTGGCCAAACCAGAACGTCCGAACAGGCTGATCTATTGATCTCTGTCGCGTACATGTGGGTCAAAATGTGATACTAAGACTATAACTCATCTGTCAAGGACGAGTGAAGAACAGCCAATGAAATCCCCTTCAACGAAAACGGCTATTCCATTGGCTGTTATATAGTCCCGTTACGTTCGTAGGTGGTTCTCCTAGTAATGTCAACCAATGAAAATTAGCGGGCAGTTAAGCGTTTCATGGGCAGGAACCTGATGATGGTGTGATCTTGTCGGGACTTCGGCTATTTACTGTGGTCCACACAGGTAGCGAAAATACTCGTACAATGGGTAACATGTTCACCTTGGCAGAAATTCTGATGGTGTTATGGGTGAATCAGAAACAACAAATCGCGGTACGCACTAGGTGACAGACATGCACGTTTGTAATTCCTCGATCGAATTTGCGTCAATGAAGCTGGCTGGTTCTTTCACGGCTAAATGTGCGTCACAGTCCAGGATGGGGAAAAAGTGGTTGAACAGCAAGCGACTTTGTAATCAATCGCCACACAGACAGTAGATTCCCAATAAATATCCAAATAAGTGCATAGAACCATTGTTGCTAACTCCACACGTTCCCGTCTGCCTCCGCAAATAGTATGTGGACATCTTCACTGCAGTTTATTGATGGTGCCAACCGTGTGATGTAAAATTACTGGGCGAAGAAGAGCTTTTTCAAAGAATCTATTAGAAGAGCGTGTAGTGGTTAGGAGAACCTGATCGGCCAAGATACCATTGAAAAAACGATGGGATCAATATCGATCGTTGGATGCAATCATACCGGTCGTGAACTGATTGGATTGCACGATAGCAAAGAAGCTTTGAGAAAAACACTGCGCGAAAATGTAAACAAAACACCTGATGGATAAACTTAGTTTCGTCAAAAAACACTATTTCTGATCCAGAAAACACGTGTTCAGCAATAGAAGACGAGAGAAGAAACACCTGTCCAATGGCTAGTTTATTGTGCTTCTCATGAAGTGTAGCGAGATGTTTAGCCGCCAGGACTCGTCAAGAAAGCGCACGATACGATCGATAAAAGCAATCCATGCGTTTGTTTTTTGACATGATTCGAGTGAAAGTTTCTAAGACAGTCTAAGAACGAAACCTAAAAAAGCCCCCTCCAGCTTCCTTTAGGTTGCCAAAAAATCTGCAGCAGTGGTGCAAACACACACCAGGAAAACAAAAGGTAGTCGTTTTAAACTAGCTTCGTAGGCTTTGCTTGATATGAGTAAATCGTCGGAATATGCTGCCACAACATACTTTCGTAATAAAGTCATAAATATGATACTGAGACGTGTTACGACTTCCGTGACAAGATATGTGGAGATTTAGACGGTTGAATAATATTGAAAAATCGCTTTTTCGCGCATAAATGTGTATTTTCTAAACGTTCGTAATATAAGTTGGCTCACCCAGTCAATGCAAAGCTGTGAGACTGCCAGGATGAACTTCGTCTCATCTATCCTAAGCTTGACTGGAGACGCTGCAACATGCTGCTACTAGTGTAACGGTGAAATTACCAATGGGGAGGCATGCGAGTAGTATGTGGTGTTCTTGGAATTTCGCTTTGCGTCTCTTGAAAAGGGGAGATCCGTTGCGGAATTTGTGGAGTCACTTTGTAACATTTGCTCGCATTTGAGCAATGAGTGATTGGAGTCAGTAAATATATGCAGGAAAGTTCAAGAAAACGCGTTTAGGAGAAGATGGATGTCCAGTTTTTGTAAATTAGATGCAAATTAGATGTGAATTAGATTGCTTCCCTGTCCAATAGTCCGTAACCGGTCAGTTGGCATTTTCTAATAAATAACTCCGCAGCGAAGGCCTTCTTGCTTTCGCTAGTCCTTGTCTGTAGCTGTCAGTACCCTTGTTGTTAACAGTTTCCATCCAAGTTGTCTGGAGGTAAAGGGGCACCTCGAAATGTCTGCAGTAGGCAGGCAATAGATCTGTTCTGTCCGAACGTTTGCTCCGTTTTCCACAATAACACTTTAAGGTAGCCCACAGTTACACGACAGTGGATCAGCATCGTTCGATGCTGACAATGCTGCCGGGGTTCGGAGACCGTATGCTGTTTAGATGATAGCAGTAAAGGGTGGTGAAATTTCCCTCAGTTGACATTTCACTGTTGGGCTGATGGTGACGAGAGGGTACAGAAGCAACGCGAAGTAACTCGCACGTTTTCTTAAGGAAATTCATCAAAACCATAACTTTTTTAGAGTGGTTTTGCCATTACCGTCGCCACAATCCTTATCGTTATTGCTTGTCGTCAATCCTCTTGTTTCTTGCGGATTTCGCAGCGAGTGCATGTCACCCATTTTCGTTCTGAATCCCAGTGTTCTCAGCTGATCACCAAAAGAGGTTGTGTTTAGTTGGCTTACTTCACACCTAGAAGACACATACTACTAATGTGTATGTCGCCCAGTGTAGTCCACGTTCGCGAGGACAGTTGAACTCTTCTACTAGCTTCAGCGAGTTTGGGATGGCTCACTGGTTAAGGCGCGAACTTATTGACCAGACGTTCGGTGGTTCGAACCCAACCCCAAGATCTCTACTGTTCCTGTCTTGGGCTGGGAAACTTGGCAGTATCTCAGCCCTCGCGCTTTGTTCACGTGCAATGGTAGCTGGGAGTCGATAGGGCGTTGGGGATGAACGATTATTTTTGGTCTTAAAGTGCCTGGCAATGCTTTCACAACTTTGCACTGCGATGGACTTGGTTAGAGTGAGCATTATTCTCGCGTACGGAGCAAGCCAACGTAAAGCACAATCCATTCTTTAGTAAATGTTTTTGGAAACAGAGACGGTAGCAAGCAGGTGGACAGAAATCGAGCTGACAGACAGAGACATGGTGTGTTTTAGTCACTTTGCCGAAGATCGTCAGTCTGCTCAAAAGCGGCTCAGTTTGGAATATGAAACAATTCAACCTCTTCCATTCCCTTCTTTCGGAGACGACGGGTAATGGCATGCGCCCATGTGGGGTTCGAACTCGGGCCACCGAATGATTTGACGTGACAATATTGTCCCGTCACAACGGCTTTATCAAGCTACCGCTGCCAATTCCTCGCCACTCCACATAGCTTTAGGAATCGTGTTTTATTAAAAATGAACCAATCAATGAATTACACCGAAATTCAGGAAGCCTAGACAAATAGTATTTTCAGCGAAGGTAAGCGATTTTCGGAATTTGGATACTTGTATTATTTGAAGTCCAAGACACCAACAAAAACCTATTTCGTCGTTTTAAAGTCGACCAGAAATTGATCAAAACTCAAAGTATTCGAGATTATCTTTGTTGGATACTTTCTTCTAAGTGGACCTTGGTTAAGATGCTTATAGTTTAACTACTCCTAGTCCCAGCATTAGGCACATACAACAAAACCGTGTCGTTGATACCCACGCAATCTATCATCCATCCTACTTTCTTCTGGTCTCTGCACATAGGTTTTCCGTCACTCGGTTTTCCGTTCGTTTCTGGGCTGCACAAAGTTTGCATATTTTTAATAGTCTTGTGTCTTGCCAACACATTTTCAAGTATTATCGGAGTAATAGCAAAGTTATTCATATGAAGGTTCCGGTATGTTAGCCAAATCGAGTCACTTCAATTGGGCCGTCACACGTCGTAAGAAGTAACCCACCACTCGGTTAGCATGCACAATGTCCCATTAAGGAAGAGGCAGGAAACCGGAGACCGAACCTGTGCGCACTGTTGCGTCTCCAAGATAGCATCACCAATCACAGCTCTATGTGGAAATTCCCACAGAATTGATAAGCTTCCCGCCATGCGACAATATCTGGACAGGGTCTGGTGCAGTGGTACAACACAAGGAAAAGCCAATAGCCGAAAACAAAATCATGAGGAAACTCCGAACGATCGTAACCACTTCAAACATTCAGTGAGAACCATGTTGCAGACGAACCCCCGGTGCGGATAAATTCTTCTCCGAAATGCCTCTAACCCTGTTGCCTATGATCACCATCAAAGAACCGAGGTAGTAGGCCACTACCTCTGCTATGCAAAACTTTTCATTTGAAAGATCTGTTGTAAAACAAGAATGAGCAAGAGACAGAGGAATAGCTGGTGTAATGGTGTACACTACTGATGTGGCATGTAAGTAGTCCGCTGCCCAGTGTCAAGGCTCCGCCTCCTCACCTGAAGCAAGGCGAACGTTACTATGGAAATTACAGGACTGCTTCGAAGTGTTTATGATTAGCTACCCTTTCAAGAGTATCCAAGAATGTTCATGAGGACGCTTGGGAATGTTCCCCTTTCAAAAACTCTGTGCATGTGTTTATTTTCGTGTCTAACAGCTTGGAACCTTTTGGCTCGTGTTCGGTAATAGACAACTTTGCACCGATGAGCTTCTCTCCTGCTTCAAACACTTTAAGCTTCTCACATTCCCGGAAAATCTGAGGGGAAGTTGCAGGGAGACAGGCACCGATGTCAGTCATTTCCAGTAAATCACAAGGAGGATTAAGCATATCTCATTCAACAATTTCGACTGCAGAGACAGCATTCAGACTTCTCGAAGTACGACAAGTACGCGGTTCTTACAGCCGACAGTGATGATGCTGATGTCAGGTCCAAATTCGGTAGATACTTTTTCGGTGCCTAGCTGTCACGCCACCCGAAGTAACCATAATGCATCAAAACTAGAGGCAAGAGCGTTTCGGATCGACTCTACTAAATTTACTGTATTATGCAACATGTGTGTCAGCTGGTCCGAGGCAAAAGATTTATTGCACCCTCAGAGATGCATAGTATTCAAAAAGCGATCGCCTTTACGGCGTCTTTGTGACAGATGCCTGAACTCAATCACCCATTTAACCAGACTTCTTATAGCTCAGTGCTTTCCAGTGAAATCAGCTTTCCGAGGAACGTAATTACAGTTCACTTATGGTCTAAAACTTGAGCCTTCCTTCGTTTGCATGTAGTGACTGATACTGGTGTTATTTCACGTCATTCTACTCAGATATCTCAAACGGTACGGTCTCAAACGACCATCTGTGCTTCACCTAATGGGTCTCATTTTGTCTTTTACTACCCAGTTTAGTTTGCGCGAATGTCTGAAAACGTTTCGCTGTGACCATGGTTTGCTTTCTTTCCCAAAAAAGCACACTTAAAAGTACTTGTTTAATCACTGGACAGCTTTTTCTGTCACGTGCTTTCCCCAAAATAGCGTTTGCCATATCCTCATTGATAGGCCAGGTCGATTCCAGGTTGTTGGGTAGATCTGTGGCTAGCCTCTCTAGTTTCACTCAGCAGGGATGCTATCGGGTTTTTTCCAAGGAAAGGTAATGACCGCAAAAGAGCTATATGAAGCTGAGTGCTTGGAAAACTCACTGAGGTGCTAGAACAAACAGGTAGGGAATGTAGGCCTTACGAAACGGATCATGTTAAATTCACGTAATCCATCAGCCATTGCTGTCGTACAGTGACAAACAGACTCGGAAGACGTATAATGCTATCCATAAAACATTTTCTCCGCGTCCATGAAAACGCATGCAACAACGCTTAACCTATTATTCCGAAAATTCCCATTTATAATAAGAACACAGATGAGTTGGCGAACATGTTTTCGGCAAGGTCTTTTCAAGTCATACCATTGCAAAGGTTAAGAGAGCAGTATTTAACATATGTGAGTGAGCATGGTGTAAATGGACAGGAAATCGAGTGAGACGACATTGGCTACCTATCAAAGAACAGTTAGTTCAGGTCACCAATAGGATGACTTGAGCTAGTCGTCGCCGGGGGTGCTGTAGTTGTGTTTTCAGCACAAACCGCATTTGTGAGGAGAGGTGAGTTGGACCATGGTAAGTACAACACACGAACAAAGAGTTTTTGCCGACAAAGGTCGCGATGTCGTATGGCGATAGCTTCAGCCACTGCAATGGTGCGCTGCTGTACTTATCTGGGTTGGTTAGCTGGCGCCTTGTAAACAACGGGGAAACTTTGGCTGGGTATCACGTTGTGTGCAGTGTCAGCTAAATGTTGCACTACGGAGCTGGTTATCGTCCTCCTAGTTCCAGAAGCTAGCCAGGGTGGATTGTGTTCCTTCATTCTTTGGCCGAGTTGCCTAGTCGTGCGTCCGATGTATTCCGCTGCACAGCAGCAAGAAAATGAGTAAACTAACATATTTTGGGGGTGGACAGACACTCTATCCTCGAGATTGAAGGGGCAAAAACGATTGCTGGTGAACCAGGTTCGGAGTGTTGCTGCCGGGAAAACTTTGTTTAGACTTGTGGAAAGTCTTCTGTTCAGTAGATCTGCCCGTATATCTCCCTTAAACGGGAGGCTAATGTAAACTGGTTTCCTTCCAGCTGTGGCTGTGATAGTGTTTGCTTCCTTCCTATTCAAATGCATTGTGATAAACTTGTCGGGGAATCCAGTGTCTCTCAGGATGTTAATGAGAGTTCGGAATTCTTGTTCCGGCGCATCATCAGAGCATATTTTCTTCGCTCTGTTGGTTAGGCTATGGATCAGGTTCCGTTTTTGCTTTAGTTGCTCGAAGCTGCTAAAGTGTATTGACCGGACCAAGTAGGTTTTCGGTAAACCGATTGTTTCAGTGTACCATCGTGACGTCGTTCAAGGCCAACATCTAGGAAGTGGAAGAATTTGTCGGTTTCTCCTTCCGAAGTGAATCGGGTGACAGCGTGTGCCGTATTGAAATGTTGTTGGAACGATTCCAATTCGTCTTTATTGTTAACAACAGCGAAGACGTCATCTACATAACGGCAGTATTACTGCATCCGTGTAAGCCTTTAAGGGACCATTTTCAAGCCTACTCATGAAAATCTCGGCTAGTATTGCGCCCAGTGGTGAGCCCATGGCAACGCCGTCAATTTGACGGTAGAGCATGCCATTGGACAGTAGTTGCACATTCAATGTGCATCGCAGGAGGAGTTCAATCAACGCGTTGACTGGGATAGGTGACTGAAAATTGTTTGCTTCTATGTAGTTACATAAGTAGTTAATCGTAGTTAAACACATTGAATGGTATAGCGTAGTGGTTTCGGGTTGATGCAGTTTCCCGGGGACGATTTCTGAATGAAATTATCCCCAGAAACACCGTGTGTGTTCGCAGATGATTTCAAAACATTTCTCCAAATTTTGTTTCAGTATTGCTGTCAAGCTGTTGCATGCATGATCTCCATCGCCTAGCCATGGCAGTGTGAAGTGGTTCGATTACATTTTACTTGGTTGGCACCATGAAAGTGGGTGCCGCTAGGGGGTCCCGAAATTCGACACGCGGGGGTGCTTTGGGTATTGTACCTCGCCGAGGTCAAATGCTGGGTTCTGGCTTGCAATGATATCTCCTTAGGCCTCCGGGAGCAACAGCTTGACTACGCGGCACTAGCCAGACCTCATTTGTCGCATCACACCGTTGCCTGCTAACCTGATTACCTATAGGGATCCATCCAACCTAAGGGTAAAACGTCAATCACTGCCAAGAAGTTCCTTTCATTGGGTGAAACATTATGATCCGGATGAGCACGTTTTTCATGGATCTGGGCACTCAAAACGGTCCCAGCAATTCTGCCGTAACACCTGAATCATGTTGGTTAGTACACTTTGGTCTAACCTTCTCTGTTTCCCGTGAAATGTGTTAGGAGATCCTCCGGTCCTGTACGATGAATCTCAAAGCGTGTTCCAGGTTCACTGAAATTGTAGCTATCGATCGCTGACAAGTTGGCCAGCAAGCTCAACAGTTTGTTACATCGCTTCTGAAAGCATCCTGTTGGGTGCTAAAGTCTCTCCAATGCCTGGCTCTTTTTGGCTGCTTTATTCACTGCTTAGTTTGGCACGTGATTAGCAGTGTATTTCCACTGCGCACCTTGAGCCGTCCGTCAATATTTGACCACGTGACATGGTAATTGCAAATTGAGCGGAGCCTAAGTGAGAACTACTCACATTGCTGATCAGGCGTTCGGGGCGTAACGTTAAATGTTCAGTCATTGGCAGGAAGATGACGGGTTCGGAACTCTCTGGGATTCACGCGCTGCTGATGATTTCAAACAAGGATGTGTGTCTACTTGATATTCAGTCTATCATTCCCGCCTCCGACACTAAACATGATGCTGTCACGAGACTATCCGGTTCATCCATGGAGGATACGCAATGGGTCTAGCCTACTGCCGTCTACTTTTGTTCTACTTGAGCTTCTTCTATGGTTTAGCGTAAAAGTCAGTATTTTTGAGATCGAAATAGACAGTAGGACAGCACATTTTCAAACGTCACACACAGAACCCCCTAAGCCCCCCGTCCACGATCGATGACAGACCGACTGTGAAATGAGCAGTTTATGCCAAATATGATGCGATTTCGCTCGATAAAGTACATCCACATCAAGCGCAGCTTCCTCAAACCGGATCACAGCCACTCATGTTACACATAAAGAATGTGCCTATCAAGACCTGGGTCAGGCACAACTGAAATGGTCACGAAAACTGCGATTCAAACAGCTGCCGACCGAAGAATCTATCGAAATCAAAAGTTTAATTGCTTGTTTTACTCAATTACTACCCATACGAGTTACATCCGCCCAGTTTAGTTTTCACCCTCGCTATTCATAATCGTGACCAACACAGGATAAACCCATTTACGCCCACATAAACGCGTACGTAATCACCTTTCTTCCTGCTTCTCTTGTTTTACCCACTTTCATGCCCAACTCAGTACTTGACAAGATACCTGCTCAAGAACCGAACCGTGTGGGTCGAATACTACAAATCCCAATATGGATGGGAAGGTCATTCCGGTGTGCAGTCCATTATATCGTGAGTTATACAACACAGTACGGTTACTAGTCTATATTACCACGCCTCGAACTTGATTGTGTAAGCTGGAGGAGAAGAACTGCTTGAGTTACAATCAAACTCATCCAACCGCGCCCCGATGACGTCACCTCGAAGGGTCATGAAACTTTTGCAACATTGTCAACAAAAAATAAGAATTTGTCACCTTGAAAATTTGCAGCTTATTGTATTTCATCGATTACGTACAACTCCGTACCACCATGGGCAGTGTCCCCCCCTCCGAGGGACACAGGACGGTAAATTACATTGGATTCGGTACTTTACATAAGGAAGAAGTGTGATCTGACGTCAGACTACCGGCTGACACATGGGACAGGCTAGATTTAACTGAGACAACTGAGTATCATGACTTCCGGTGACTTCGTACCATCGACACCACTGTCGCTATCCCCTGGGTGATCAGTGCCAACCGGTGTCAATATTGTTTCATCCAGTTGTCTGTCAACGGTGGCAAGTCTATCTACAGTCTGTCCGTTCGTCAAGCGGATCGATATCAAGGTAACGAGTACGCTATTGGCTATCGTGAAAGTCAGAACGCAAGTCTGCGTTGAAAGAAAAAAACCAGACCGGAACTATGAGCATTTTGCTTATCTCCTATTGACCGACAGAGGTTTGTGAGGCACTGAACTGTCGGATTAGAGTTTTAATGGGCAAACTGCACAGCTCTTTGTCAAGAAAAATAGCTTGTTGCAAGTCAAATTTAACTCTGTAATGGTGGGGTGGCTGTCAGAAAAATCATTATTCTTTACGCCGTCTGTGCGCCCAAATTGCAGTACCCTAGTTTGAACTGCCACGAGTGTGGCGAAATCCGAACATATTTCGGTTAAAGCAACCCACTCCAATGAGGAGGAAGTCAAAATACAAACAAACGTTATGTGCCCATTTAGCAAGAAGCATTTCATCTGTTCGTGCGCTGCCATTTTAAGAATGTACAATTCAAATTTGGCCAAGTTCAGCGCGTTTGAATTTATTTGGAAAGATTCCAGTTTTTTTTCAACAGAACACGTTGATTATGTGGAGTGAACTGAGTGATTATTTTTCACGGAGGCCACACCATGCTTGGTACGGTATTCGAGCTATGGCAGTACACTTACTTAACGGAACACGCTACTCATAAAGTGGCTGAAAACTTTCCAATGTCCCACAGCTCATTTTGCCCGTATATGAGCCTCATCTTGTAGGCTCTGCTTCAGAGCTTACCTTAGACTTGTGTTCGACTTGAACACTAAATTGCATTCAAATGTCGTTTTTTAAACAAGTTTGGTGACAATCGGTAGATTTATTGATGGGCAATGTTTCGCTTTTGACACAATAGCTTCGTCAGGCCAAGTGACTAGGTTCCGAGGTTGATTGAGATTAAAGGCCGAGGGAGAACCAATCAGCTAAGTCAAGCCAAATCTGTGTTGGGTGTCGGCCAAGGGAATTTCAGTATGTTAGACTGGTTGAACTAGTGTTCGGTCGGGAGAACCACCTACGTGTGTTTGGGTCCAGCCTACGGTCTAGTTCTTCTCGTTCGGTTCATTTGAACGTCGTTTGAACCTTCTGTCCATCTGTGTGGATGAGCTAGTGCAAAGGTAGCGAACATAAGGTAGAACATAACGTTGACGGAAACCCGGGGACTGCGCCCCAAGAAGGGCGAAACCGGTCGTGGGCTGTCGATGGATTTTCAGCAACTTTATGAGTAGTACATTACAAAGATATATTGCTAAGATAGTTGTGTAAGAGGGATGCTGTGACCTTTGGTCGGGTTGGGATTTCCACACCCACCCCCCGGTTTTCGCCAATAATTCCACGTGGATTGACAACCACACAGTCACGTTCAACTCGGCTTATTCAAGAACGCTTTCCACACGCTCGCCTGTTCCATACCATCGATTCTATTCACTCTGTGATGCTTAGTAATTTCCACTGCCTCGGCTATCAGTTGCTGTGGTGAGAATCGCAGTCCCCGTCTTAAAATTTCCACATTCTCCAGATCTATTCTACGTCCCCTGTCTAAGACATGTACCGCCATCGCTGAGTCTTTGACCAGCGTTTGGTATTCATCTGCATCCCTTGGTGGTTTGTTTACCTTTCTTTTATGCTCACCAGTTCTGGTGTACAACACCCTGGCAGTTTGTCCTATGTAAACCTTAGCGCAATCGTTGCAGTTAATTTTATAAACGCGGTATTTAGTCCTTTTAACCATTCAGATAGCATTCAAATTCAAACATTATTTTGTAAAATAACCTGGATTTAATGGAAGTGACTGAAGATCATCCTATAAGAGAGGTTTAACCGGGACTTCTCTGATTTGCCTCCTCGAAACCTCGACGTTGCCTGTGTAAAAGGATTCGAAAGCAAGCTATATCTTCTGGATATGCCTCTTACCACGCTGAGGTTTAAGAAAGCTACATTCCGAAATCATAAAGTTCAAAATTCGTCCCCCATCAATCCTGACAGAGGATTTTGAAAATTTGCGAAGCCTGGTTACTCTTGCCAACCAAAGTTAACAACCTCGTCGGTCAGAACGATTCTCACTGTTCACCTAATTGTACACCATAGATATGAATGCAATGAATGTCGTTTGATACGAACTGTGTCAAGATATCGCTCTTCGAGTAAGACTCATAGATGGGAAACTAGTCGAACTCAGCCATCGCTGATCACTGATAATGTTCTCGATATTGGCAGTTTCATTGATGTTAACGCCACGTGTTTCATTTTAGTGCAGTCTAATCTACCTACATCATTATTATCATTGTCAGCTGTAATAACCGCGAACTCGTCGTACAGTAGTTGTAGCTGCCGCAGTTTCGTTCACCGATGATTTAGGGTGGGGGAAGCTAGGTAGCTGCGCATTGCAGGCGGGAGCTGATAAATTGGTGCATAAGTCCAGCACTGTCAGTGGGCTGTCAAGTGGGGGGTGGTTGGTTGGAAAATGAGCTATGCATTAAAGACAATAAATTGGATGAACGCCAGCGCAGCTGAGTTTGCTGGTAATGGCTTTCAAAATTTCCTTCCAAGTCATTGTTTGACCGTCTGTGGCTCGTTTCCATCCTTAACGTGGTTGTGCGAAAAGAGCCCATCGGGAAGTCGATCGACTGGCATACGCAGCACGTGGCCACGCCAGCGCAACCTATGCCGTGTGATCAGTTCATCTAATCTATCGTTAACAGTGAAACTCGATAAGGCTTTGTCAAGCACAGGTTTGCACTGAGGAATGTATGGCAATCACGCCCTACCTGACCTGGTTCATTTTCACAAGTGAAATCCATTCAGTCTTGTGCCTGTGACAGTGAAACTCGATAAGGCTTTGTCAAGCACCGGTTTGCACTGAGGAATGTGTGGCAATTACGCCCTACCTGACCTGGTTCATGTTCACAAGTGAAATTCATTCAGTCTTGTGCCGGTGATCTCTAGAGAGAGTTGCTGCTCGCATCTGTTTGTTAGTAGATACAAGTAAATAGACTGTTTGAAACGGTCCCATTTCCCATCCCATTAGTTCTTTTCGTATTATTCAACTCTGGATTGGTGAGTTGATCAATGTGTTTAAATGC
>NW_008752055.1:258298-264243 GCF_000715545.1 Opisthorchis viverrini | reverse complement strand
AAGGGCGAAAGCGGTCGTGGGCTGTGGATGGATTTTCAGCAACCTTATGAGTAGTAGATTACAATAGGAATATATACATGTATCGCGATATTTGTAATGTTGTGGCGACTGAAACATGAGGCTGCCTGGTGCATGCAGCACACTCACTTGCCTGAGAACGTCATGGAGAAACGAGAGATTCAGCTGGGTTCCAGGTGAGTCTCTCTAAACAACCAAATTAGTTTGCAGATGTATGTATATTCGCTGATTAATACCACTTTTGCAGCAGAAAAGCAACATTAAGGACAGTGCTTTGGAACCGGGGAAACGTAAGAATTTCGTCTAGTTGCATAAATGTTTCTCCGCAAAGTGGAAAACAGTGCCACTGGTAAGATAGTGGCCTTGTTTTGCTACCACATAGTTAGAAACGGTCCTACTGCGATCAGCACAACAGGAGATATCGGAGGGCTGATAAACAGCCCTTATATAAGGGGACCGTATATACTGGAGGGAGCGAGTCATTGCTGACCGAACGGTTGAAATATGGCACCTCAATACTCCCTATATGTTTGGCAAGTCGATACTAACTACCTTCCCAAACTTCAAGAATATTAGCCCAGACTACTGACGTCTTTTTATAAGTCCCGAAAAATATGGAATGCAAAAGCGTGCACAGCCGAGACTTTGCAGGACGCGCTCTGCAATCCCGTGAACGTCGGGTCAGCTATCGAATCCGCCTGTAAAAGTGAGCCTTGCGGAATTTTCCGTCTTGTAGCCTTATCAGCGTGCACTGAACATACCCTGTTCGCACGTCACGAGATACTTCGGGAATACTGACAAAT
Source organism: Opisthorchis viverrini (assembly GCF_000715545.1). NCBI lineage: Eukaryota > Metazoa > Platyhelminthes > Trematoda > Opisthorchiida > Opisthorchiidae > Opisthorchis > Opisthorchis viverrini. The sequence continues at coordinate 263,422 of NW_008752055.1, read as the reverse complement.
GGGAATCGATTATATCGGAAAGCTTCTAGAAAGAGTAAACATTTGACTGTTTCCCAATCGATCTGAGTGGGGTCAGCGCGTAGGTTTGCCTTACAACACAAACACAGCGGTATCATTACCAAAAATACATTTTCGATTTTGACCGGGGGTGACTTCACTGGGACTTCACATGCTGGGAAGACTTTTATATCATGAGTTTTTATTGCTTCCAACGGGAAAGTGAGACTGGAACCAGTTCATTAAACTAATTGACCGATTTGATGTGGAAAAGTGGCCGATATTGTGTGAACGTATTAACACTTTGCCCAGATTCATTATTGCTGGCGCCATTTTCTACCTGATCATCGATAATAAAACAATTTAGAGGATTTTAGTGTCTTTTAATGTTCTAACGTCTATTACTTCCAAAAATCGGATCTTGGAGCCCATCAGACCGATAAAACACAATCAATGAGCTGGGCGTTTCGTTAAGTGGTACACAAAATCTTTATTNTAACCGTTTCCAAGAGGAGTAGAAGATATACTCTGGTCGTTTGTTCAATTACTTTCTCTTCTGATGGTAGTTGACCATTTTGGTATACCAGGCAGCCTGAATGACTCACCCTGAAACGTACTATAGTGAGTCATCATATGTTTCGATCGACTGACCCCATGTAACTCTGCGTACTTTACCAGCATGTGGCTCAGATTTAATCTACCAGTTCGGGCCACATCGGGACTGGATACCAGACAGTTCAATGTATAGGGCAAGGCAAGGCCTGTTCTAGTGTCAGGCGTTGAGTCCGCAATTCCCCATCTTGCGTACAAACGTTCAAATAAGTTGCTGAAGTGACTGGATGGGGAATGAGCCTCGCTAGTTTTATACCGGTCGTGGATGATGGCATGACAGCTGCGGTTGCTGTTATGGAGGAGCTGGGTACTTCCTGATGCAAAGAGTCCTGTCTTCTCCTAACACCGGAATATACCGGTCTATGGCATTGCACTTCCATTCGTGACTGGAGAATATTGGCTGAAATATAATCGTTTTGCGAGCCGCTGCAACAGTTTGAAATCATCTCTCTCCGTGATGTGAACTCGACCTCTCGACTTGCCCTGTCCAGGGTTGGGGAACCTGGCAGTACCTCAACCTCTCTTCAACCAGAAAACTTTGGTCTACTGTCGATTTTCGTTTGAGGACGTCCCCGTACTTTGTTGTTCTACTTTTGTGAACTGGCTCGACAGTACCGAATTTTCATTCCTTCAGTATTTTGCCAATGTTCGTCGATCTATAATAGACGCTTGTGAACAGTTCTGCTAACACAGCAGCCAAGTGTTTCGGAATTCTTGGATGGAAACTGTCCAACCCCGGGGCTGTTTTGTCGAACTTTGTAACTTTTGTAACTTTCAACTGCCACTTTTTTACACATCGAGCCACTCATCTGTTGGGTTTGAGTTATGCTGTTGTCGTTATAAAAGGTGCCGGTTTGAAGATAACACAACAGTGAGCAGTCCGCACAACCACTCGTTCTCGCGTAACATCCAACATTTGATTTGCTTTTCCATCGTCACCGTCATCATCATCATCATCATCATCATCATTATCTGCTGTTATAACCACATACTTGTCGTACAGTGGTTGTAGCTGCCACAGCTTCGTTCACCGATGATTCGGGGAGGTGGGGTAGGTGGTTGCAGTCGTACAGTGGTTGCAGCTGCCACAGTTTCGTTCACCGATGATTTAGGGAGGTAAAGTAGGTGGTTGCACACTGGAGGCAGGAGCTGATAAATTAGTGCGTAAATGCAGCACTGTCAATGGACTGTCAAGTGGGGGGGGGGTTGGAAAAGGAGCTATGCATTGAAGGCAATGGCTTGGATGCACGAGCGCCATTTAGGGCGCGACTGGGCCATGTCTGACAATGTCTCTGACCATTGATATGGCCCGTCTCGGGGTCCCCATCCAGGAAGACGGCAATGACCAGCGCAGCTGAGTTTGCCATCCATAAGCGAAGTGCAAACGCACTGATACGTGCCACCCGCACAACTATTGCAGACTGGTAATCACGGTGTCCCATTTCAGTTTGGCATCCGCTATTAACAAATTACTACCGTCCTTCTCAACTAAATCCGCTTCGCATGGATTCGATAAACAACTATGCCACCGGCCATTTTCCATTCCTGACGACCTCCAATGCGGAGTTCTCTACCCCACCTCTCCAAACAATCGGTGAACGAAAATGTAGCAGCTACAACTACTGTAGGACAAGTACGAGGTTATTACAGCTGACACTGATGATGATGACCGAATGCCAGTTTTGATGACAGCACGACCGCTTTCCCTAGCAATCAGCTTCTATGTAGGTCCCGGTTTTGTATACTACAAGAGATGATGAGAGGTTCCGTTCTCCAACCCGAAAATGCTTGCACTATACAGGTTGGACTCTCCGCACATCCACATACCTTGTTCAATTTAGTTACCCCTACATGTTCTGATATTTCTGATGTCAGCGACGTTTCAGGGCTTTCGATTTGCTGCATGTGGATTATGAATTTTTAGCCAGAATATTTTTGTCCTGTCGCTATCCCCCAAAGCCCTTTGTCGTTCTCAGCAGACTGCATTTACAGTAAGATGAAATACACACATAGAGAAAAAGTGACATTTTTTCACCGATTGCAGTTGAAAGATGATCATTCGACCTCAGCAGCTGAGCAATAAATGGGTACTGCGATTCATCGGACGTATTTAGCCTCCAAGCTACTCATGCTTTCTACGGCGGGGTAAGTCATCTTGAGGAGTGGAAGGAATAACGCTTCCAATGTCTCGCCATGTTGTAAATCAATTCAATCACACCTGCATCGAACTTCTATTTTCCACGTGCCTGTGAGCATGCTTTTCACCTGACTAAACAGTTGGCCGGAGTCAAAAACCAAGCCCGGAAATCGGCTTCGTCGATCACACAGCTTGTTCAACCTAGCGTTTGTCGGCCTGACCTCAAAACATCAGATTCCTAGCCCCAAAACCCCAGCAAATCTGTCAGGTTTCATGGAAGCACTGATGATTAATCACTGTCGACCAAGTACGGAATCTCTTCAACGTGCTTTGAGGAGGAAATGACCTCACTGATTCACATATTGATTGATTGCTCCCAATGTTTCATTCCGTTTCAGATTGCCGAAGCTGTTTTTGTCTTTGGAATGCGCCTAAATAGAGAGAAATAGAATACTGATGTTCCGCCGTAACGTAAGATGGAATAACGTATGGTACCTCGACGCTTATCGATTTCGTGGGATAAATTAGTTTTTGTTCTTCTGTTCCTATTCAAACCTACTTATGTGGCACAAGAATAGCATATTTCTAACGTTCCAGTCTGCAGGGGTTGATGGCCACAATGGACTGACGACTATCAGACACGGATCCGTAATAGCGTTGAGCCAAGTAGACTGTAAGGTTCCTACTGTAAGTTTTCTTCCCATATCCTCCTGATTACCACCAGAACGGACACCTCATCGAATACAGCCCCGGTCGATTTATGAGCTTGGCTATATGGAAACTCATCGCATGCATCCATGAGGAATTTTGTGGAACTCATCCTTGGTACATTTGAAATGATTTTTCACCTTTATAATCCTGGGTTTTGGTTGCGGAAGATGTGTCTCCCTTTGTGTAGTAACGGTATATCCCTCAGCTTAGTTCCTGGTCTAAGCCTTCTAAGCTAGCGTTTACGTCAAAACAACCCATTAAGGTTCACAAGGTGTATTAACGCTCAAAACGAAGTCAGGATCACTTGTACAGCGCTTCATATATATAGCGTAGGCGACAATAACTTTCTGGAAGTTCTGACACGTTCTGGAAGCGGCATTGGCAACCGGCATTCGGCCAATACGGGGTCATGATTGGCTGTTGGGTCCAATCTTTCGACCAATTAGATCTTGGCTCGAGGCTTGACCGACAAGCGTCCCAAATTCTTGGCCAAGCTTGAGTGACATGGACTTCTCGGTCGTAGCAGAACCTGAGTGCGGGCGTTAAAGGGGGATCCATGTGGAGTTCCGCCTAACACTTCGTCTGACCACACTTATTATTGCAGTTTAATCGGTTGAATCCGTGGTAGTGAATGCATCTAGTGACCATTAACTTTGCAATCAGAAACATTTCAAGCGCAAGGTCATCATCCGTCAGAAAAATGACAACTGGACTGCTCTTGGGAAAAATACACTGATCCATGTATTTTAAATCGCACTTTTGAAATGGTACTCCAATGCGCGTGTTCCATAGAAGCCTTTTCATGGTTCAGTCAACGTAATATTAAGCACACCGCAGTAGTAATCTCAGACGTGAAAACGCACTGCGATATCTCAAATATCGTACCGAGAGAAACATGAGGTGGACTTCGAGTGCGCACTTAGCGTAACAATATCATAAAAGAGAGATTCCTTTGAGTCTCTCGTGAAAACGCAGTTGATTTGCAGATAAGTGTATTTGACGAAATCGGTCCTATTAGGATTCACTTAAAACACAAAGTTGACGAAAACTCGAGGACTGCGCCTACATGATTAGCCACAAGAAGGACGAAAGCGGTCGTGAGCTGTCCAAGCGTTCTCAGTAGCTTTGTGAGTAGTTTTCCCGATGAAAATATACTGTGACATCTCGAATACCGTAACAACTGAAGTGAACTTTGTTCATCTCATTTAGTTTGAGAATATCTTAAAAGCGAAACTGAGTTGGGTGTCAGGTTATTAACAAGGTAATTGTTCAATAAATGACTATGTTTCGTCGATTGTGTACAAGTAGGTGGTCCAACCAACATACGTTTGATGGAAATTCGGGAACTACACCTACCCAATGAGATTCAAGAGGGGCGAGGCCGAGCTATCGAAGGTTAGTGTTAAGCCAAGGACTTCTCTTAGTTTTTGATGCTTCCTTCAGAAGTCCTTCAGTCGACGCTCTCACAAAAGAGCACCTGTCAAGCCGCGGCTATCAAATCACGTCTTTGAACTGGTGGGCGAAACATTAAAGAGGGAAGTTCATCCATTGTATCAACCAAATGACGAAATAGCCAGGCGAGCCATAGATCATAACTTCACAAGATTACAGATACACCTCTTCCTCGTTCCATCAGTATGTGTGAATTTAGATTCGGGTCTTGCCTG
>NW_008752055.1:250628-257691 GCF_000715545.1 Opisthorchis viverrini | reverse complement strand
GCACACCGCAGTAGTAATCTCAGACATGAAAACGCACTGCGATATCTCAAATATCGTACCGAGAGAAACATGAGGTGGACTTCGAGTGCGCATTTAGTGTGACAATATTATAAAAGAAAGATTCTTTTGCGTGTCCCATGAAAACGCAGTTGATTTGCAGATAAGTGTATTTGACGAAATCGGTCCTATTAGGATTCAATTAAAACTCGGGGACTGCGCCTACATGATTAGCCACAAGAAGGACGAAACCGGTCGTGAGCTGTCCAAGCGTTTTCAGTAGCTTTGTGAGTAGCTTTCCTGATGAAAATATACTGTGACATCTCGAATACTGTAACAACTGAAGTGAACTTCGTTCAGCTCCTTTAGTTTGAGAATATCTTAAAAGCGAAACTGAGTTGGGTGTCAGGTTATTAACAACGTAATTGTTCAATAAATGAATATGTTTCGTCGATTGTGTACAATCAGGTGGTCCAACCAACATATGTTTGATGGACAATCGGGAACTACACCTACCCAAAGAGATTCAAGAGGGGCGAGGCTGAGCTGTCGAAGGTTAGTGTTAAGCCAAGGACTTAGTTTTTGATGTTTCCTTCAGAAGTCCTTTAGCCGACTCTCTCACAAAAGAGCACCTGTCAAGCCGCGGTTGTCGAATCACATCTTTGAACTGGTGGGCGAAGCATTAAAGAGGGAATTTCGTCCATTGTATCAACCAAATGACGAAATAGCCAAGCGAGCCCTAGATCATAGCTTCACAAGATTACAGATGTATCCCTTCCTCATACCGTCAGTATGCCAATATAGTACGGTTTGCTTAAGGTTTTTTTGTGCGGGATTAGATTTCGGATCTTGCCTGATGGAAGATCGTACCAGGTTAAGGATTATAAACGAAAATGTGTGTGGAGGGCAGTTCCAATCAGGATAACGATGCATACGTATGATACGTATTCAGTTTTAATTGTAGCAGCCGTTGAGCAATGCAGCACTACTTAATCACATCTTTGTCAACCCAAAGGCCGTCACATAAGGTTTACGGAAACGGTGGATGCGCTAATCGAAACCTGATGGACCCCAAGAGGGGCGAAAACGGCGTGATCAGCAACCTCATGAGTAGTGTGTTATCCGCTTTTTTTGACCAAAATTTGTCCGTATGTTCTTGTAAAATGAATAAGATATAGGAAGTATAATCCAAATATGAGAAAAGTACGGTGATTATCCCACATCATTTATATCAGTGGTTGTAGCTGCCACAGTTTCGTTCACCGATGATTTAGGGAGGTGGGGTAGATGGCTGGGCGTTAGAGGCGGGAGGCGATAAATTGGTGCGTAAATACGGCACTGTCGGTGGACTGTCAAGTGGGGGGGGGGGTCGGAAGGGAGCACTGAAGGCAATAGGGTGGATGCATGAACGCACCCTCAGATCATCACTGCATTACAGTTGTTTTGCTCCCCGATGAACTCCTGAGAATGATCCCTCATTCGTCGTGCACAGCCGTATATTGTCTCATGTTTATTTGATTGCTACGAGAAAGTCCAACTCAGCTCGATTTGTTAATTCTAGCTGTTTCGATCACGATGAATTACCGCTCAGGGATTCCAACCTACTGGATCGCAGTGATTATGAAGGGAGCGGCTTCATTCGTTTTGCTCTCTCCAGTCGCAGAGATAAAGTATGCGGGTTATATATGAAACGAAGATTAGAGACGACACTGACTAGTCAATTCATCTGATCTCAGTCAAGGTAACCTAATTATTTGTTTCAACTGTTTCTGTGCGCATAGTCGGGGCTGACTGGTTTCTGCACTTGGGTCTGTGTAACCCGCATGCTTCACATCCGTCAGCGAGAACAGTGACATCGCAGCACATGTCTATTCTATCAGCTTCCGGGATATGGACAAGCTGGACACAGTTTTTCCAATTCTTCAAAAGAATCCTTGTCACACAGGTCACGTGATCTGCTGACCGCCCGAAATTTCATTCTCATCGGCTTAGTGTTCATGTGCACAGAGGAGCTTTGAGCAGAAAGTAGGCAGTGTTGTCCGTAAAAAAATCCCCCATGTGAAATCATCTTGAGTTCCTCAATGGAAGATTGCTGTCCAGTAAAATTAGACAGAAAAGACCATGAATTGGTCGATCGGTTTGTTCAAAAGAATCCTTGTCACACAGGTCACGTGATCTGTTGACCGCCCGAAATTTCATTCTCATCGGCTTAGTGTTCATGTGCACAGAGGAGCTTTGAGCAGAAAGTAGGCAGTGTTGTCCGCAAAAAAATCCCCCATGTGAAATCACCTTGAGTTCCTCAATGGAAGATTGCTGTCCAGTAAAAGTAGACAGAAAAGACCATGAATTGGTCGATCCGTTTGTTTTATAGAACGGTTCCTAATGAAAGGTGACAACTCATCAGAAGCAGCTATGTAATATGATTGTCTTCAGTAGTTCGCGAATATACACTCGTTTGCAAACTAATTTGGTTTTTTCGAGAGACTCACCTGGAACCCAGCTGAATCTCTCGTTTGTGATGTTCTCGGGCAACTGGATGAGCTGCTGTCCTCAGTAGTTGTAGGTGTGAATTGTATGTTGAATGATCCCGAAGCAGATCATGTTGTGTTCTGTTCTGGTCTGGAATCAGGTTTCACACCTGTGGCGACTGATCAGGATGCAGAATTTCCTTGAAACCTGGTCCTCAACAGTTTGACCTTGGTTGACGGAGGCTTCATGTCCATTAAATAGCAATGGATTGGTTTCCTAATAACCAACTCCCCCCTGTTATTTCTTTATTTCTTGATTCATTACTCTCTCCCACACACAGGTTTTGGACGAAGGAAGAAGACGAAAACGCCCCCGAGGGTAGGTGCGCAACACTGACAGAAAATGGAGAGCTTCAGGCAAGAGATTGCTTGGAACTCTATCCGGCACTGTGCATGAATCCCACAGTGTTCTACGCGTTTCGTCGAGGAATGCCTCCAGAAATACCCACAGAATAGTTTACCCCTATCTTCCTGATGCTGATGGTTGTGGCGGTTCTGAAAAAAACTTGTTGTCATTGTTGTTTTTATATGCTTCATTCTGCCTCCATTCTGAGACCACGACAGCAGATAGTAAAATGGGAGTGAGCAGGAGCGTCGCACTGGAAACCACATACTGGTCGCTAAAGCTATTTTTTCAGTGTACCAGTTACGAACAAAGTATGCTGGAGAAAACCTTACTTTTTATCCGTTTCGCTTGATCGGATCGCCTTACCATTGTGCTCATTGTGATGTATAATGTATCTCGACTTCGGAAAACCTGCCGAATAAAAGTCCATACTTTATCGAATATCTGCCCTGGTTGTCACGCCAGGCAGTCTCAAAACCTTACTGACATAGAGATTAAAACTTTTTGACAGGATACGTCAAATGGTTACCTATTTATCTCGATCTTACCTGCACACAGTTCAAGTTGTTGTCATCAAACACGTGAAAGTAGTTTGACACTGGCGGCGTCTGTTTTCGAGAGTAACACCATCTCAGTCGGTTAGTATCCTTTACTTCATTTCAGAGGGGTTTGGTAAACATTCGGTGGATTTATTGCTGGGTAACGTTTCTCTTTTCAGACAAAAGCTTCGTTAGGCCAAGTGAACCAAGTAACTAGGTTGATCTAGCTTTAAGACAGTCAGGGAACCAATCCAAAACCGTTTCAGGTCACTTATTCAAAGCATGTGATCTGTATATACAAAATAACTTTCTAGATCTTACTAACTATGAGGTGTAATTTTGAAGCATGGTTACCAATATTTAGAGTACATACATGATACTGATGTGATCTGTCTTAATACGCTGCTTTACTATACTTCAGTGAAGTGAAAGCCAACTCAGGTATATACGGGTGTGCTCAGCTTTTCACGCAAGGTCACCAAGCATCTTTCTGGGTTGCAGAGTACTTTTATAAACGTATGCATATCCTTGGGGATTTAAGTACATTTAATCCAGCCCCCCATTGTTACAATGACGAGAACCGGATCTAGGAGACCCTGTGTGGAAAAATACGACCCCTTTACTCTCAATTGTCTTAGCTAATAGCGACATCATCACCACAACATCAGCCGGTATTTGTGACTCGAGCAGTCACGTTTGCGCATCATTCCAGCTGAATCAACTGAATACTCTGGAGATAGCTGAAAGTCTCGAAGAAATATTCCGTCCTTTGAAGGCTCAAAATATGTGACGAAGCAAGGGATCGTTTTCGAAATTCCTTTTAGAGTTGACTGTGCGGACTTGTGGTCACCAACTAACACGACGATATCGTCTACATGGTCTATCGGTCTTTTTCCGGATCTGACCTCGAAATCGAGATTCACAGGTCCCTAAAAGATGCCTTGTTTCATGGCATAGACGATAAAATTGAAGAAAACGTAGAATGAAGGAAGGTCATGATGAATCCAAGAAGCACCTGGACACACTTAAGGGGTCGATTGTGCGTGGAACAGAACTATTTACAGAATCAGAATCTCATCTGGAGTCGAGGGGAACAGTGGTTGCTGATCAGACATCTGAAGGTGTGTGAAGATATGGTCACCCCATCGACTGCCCAGATGGACTCTAGTTTAATGTTTTCGGATCTGCGAACACCTTGTCGTGGTTGGGTGTCACAGTATTGCTGAATCCAGTCAGCGCAAGTGTGAGGCTTATACCTTCGTGGAATATCATTTTCTTACCACTGTGTATTGATTAATTAGCCAAATCGGTTTGGAGCGGGTTGTTTTTTCTAAATAAGTTGAAGCAATCAAGCTAAGGGAGAACACAAAGAGCCGGTACCGTTTTAAGTTGCGTTGGGGGATGCCCATCTAAATCAGAAATCTGACGGCACTTCAAGAGGGAAAGGTATGTTAATTCCGGACGGAACTTTACTCCAGACCTCCGCTGCAGTTGAGCGGGCCAAATGAAACATGGTAGTAAAGAATCCTATGGCCCACTAAAAAGTAGTTGGGAATATTCCCCAAAACAATGCCGAAGTGGGCTTTACTCACATGTTAGATTGTCAAATTTATCTTCGATTAGCTGTATAACAGACAGTGCTCTGTTGTTTTGCAAGTCAGCGGGAACAGCTTTGATTGCTGCATTTTTACCTCCTTCGTTTCTAGAAGTTTCTGTTTCTCCCAATCGGCATACAGGTTGAGGTGACGTGTAGCCAACAATCTAGCTGAACATACAGCGAATTCGAGGGATAGAACGTTTTGTGGCTACGGTGTCTGTTGTGAAATGTGGTGTGATTAGTGGGGACGCGTTCGGTGACACCACGCTGTGAGTTTCCAGCGTCATGAGCAGAAATCTTCTCGACTGCTAAACAGAGGTGTCTCCTGCGAGATTCAGCGAAAACGTAAACCAAACGGCAACCTGAACTGCGTCCAAAAACGTATTCTAGAATGATCAATAAGGGGGTACTGAAACCTAGCCACCGACAGCGATTTGGTGTCATAGCTGTCAGATCGCAGTGGAATGCAGGGTAGCACATTGCTGCTGTGTTAGAAGACGATCACTACTGTCGCTGAATTCCTAGTCTAAACCAAACACGTGTCACGAAGTCCTATCCCGGATGAACCAGTGCTCTAATTCTGTGCTTTGGGATCTCCAGCGATTCGGACCATATCTGAAGGCATCGTGGCGGATAAGCAGCTCGATAAGCTGTCTGTCACTGGATCAGAGCTACAGTCGGCTGGTTCTTGTTCAGTAAACAGGTGGCTACTCTTTTCGGCTCTCGAAACTGCACAGGACGCAGGGACGACTGCTTACGTATGTACAACCAACCAAAGAAGTAAAATCACGGGAATGAGAGCCATGTCCGCATAGGCGTGATTGACAAGCTATGGTCTCCGGAAGACCAAATTCCTGCACTTGAATCTTGAGACAGAATTTCAGGAATGCGGCAAATTCTCCTTGACACTTAGTCAACAGTGTGCAAAAAAGCAGTCTGATTACCAACTTGTCTGTGGATCACCATGTTAGACGTACTGTGGTCCGATTACTGAACCCTAAGCGGCAGGTGTGAGCACTGTTTTGGATACCTGATGCACGTGTCCACATTTGGGATCTACTGAAGAGTGAATAGTAAGTTGGCGGCGAGATGGTTCAAGTGGGTTGAGCGTGAATTTACTAACCGGAAGGGAAGGTCCGCGAGCCCGAACTCTCCTCTCGACTTCCCCTGTTTAGGCTTGGGCAACCTGGCAGTATCTCAGCCCTCGTGCTTCCTTCGGTTCGGGTGGCAGCTAGGCACCGAAAGGGTGTTACAACTGAACGATTGGTCAGTTGACACTCGGTATGCACATCCCACGTAAAGTGATACCGTGACCTTCGGTGAAGGAGGTGCTCGTTCGGTGTCCGACCACGTTATTGGGCGGATTCTGTACACAATTTAAATGAACCACTTCATATTAGCCCTGTTCAGTTTTCACCGAAATCGACCTATTCAACTCGGCTCGTAAAAGCTAGTGTAAAACTCTGTTGTTCTCTTCCACCTCCGGGGAGGAACACGCACAATGGCAGCACTAGACGACTGTGACACGGACCGATCGATTTGTTATCTTAAGAAGACACAGAGAGCATTAGTATTAAACCAACATGTTTACTCATTCTTACCGAACTGACGTGAGGAGGGGCATCACAAAAGTGACCTGTTAACACCATTCGAATAACTGGCTTCAACAGGAACTTTGTTAAAGCAAGCGAAGCAGGTTGATGTTTCACCGAAGCATAGGAACCGAGACAGTGTCTAGAATGTACACATTCTAAAAAACCAGCTAATTAATTTTTCCAACTTGGATAAATCAAGCGCAATCATTGATGAACTAGTTTCACTCGTGTTCCCGAATGAAGTCTGTGTACGTCTTGCTTGATATATAGAGTTGATTTATCAGTCACGGCGTACTGGGATGCCTCACATCTGAGTCGTTTGAGTCCGTTTTAATCCCGGAGAGTTTTCGGACCAACTCACTCTGCTAAGTTTGTATAGAGAAAGAGTTTTCCGTAGAATCCTTGGCAAAACAGTACCTTGAGAAGGCCTATATCAGAAAGTCACTCAAAACGTACGGAAG
>NW_008752055.1:244894-250310 GCF_000715545.1 Opisthorchis viverrini | reverse complement strand
TGGTTCTTGTTCAGTAAACAGGTGGCTACTCTTTTCGGCTCTCGAAACTGCACAGGACGCAGGGACGACTGCTTACGTATGTACAACCAACCAAAGAAGTAAAATCACGGGAATGAGAGCCATGTCCGCATAGGCGTGATTGACAAGCTATGGTCTCCGGAAGACCAAATTCCTGCACTTGAATCTTGAGACAGAATTTCAGGAATGCGGCAAATTCTCCTTGACACTTAGTCAACAGTGTGCAAAAAAGCAGTCTGATTACCAACTTGTCTGTGGATCACCATGTTAGACGTACTGTGGTCCGATTACTGAACCCTAAGCGGCAAGTGTGAGCACTGTTTTGGATACCTGATGCACGTTTCCACATTTGGGATCTACTGAAGAGTGAATAGTAAGTTGGGGGCGAGATGGTTCAAGTGGGTCGAGCGTGAATTTACTAACCGGAAGGTCCGTGGTTCGAGCCCGAACTCTCCTCTCGACTTCCCCTGTTTAGGCTTGGGCAACCTGGCAGTATCTCAGCCCTCGTGCTTCCTTCGGGTGGCATGGCAGCTAGGCACCGAAAGGGTGTTACAACTGAACGATTGGTCAGTTGACACTCGGTATGCACATCCCACGTAAAGTGATACCGTGACCTTCGGTGAAGGAGGTGCTCGTTCGGTGTCCGACCACGTTATTGGGCGGATTCTGTACACAATTTAAATGAACCACTTCATATTAGCCCTGTTCAGTTTTCACCGAAATCGACCTATTCAACTCGGCTCGTAAAAGCTAGTGTAAAACTCTGTTGTTCTCGTCCACCTCCGAGGAGGAACACGCACAATGGCAGCACTAGATGACTGTGACACGGACCGATCGATTTGTTATCTTAAGAAGACACAGAGAGCATTAGTATTAAACCAACATGTTTACTCATTCTTACCGAACTGACGTGAGGAGGGGCATCACAAAAGTGACCTGTTAACACCATTCGAATAACTGGCTTCAACAGGAACTTTGTTAAAGCAAGCGAAGCAGGTTGATGTTTCACCGAAGCATAGGAACCGAGACAGTGTCTAGAATGTACACATTCTAAAAAACCAGCTAATTAATTTTTCCAACTTGGATAAATCAAGCGCAATCATTGATGAACTAGTTTCACTCGTGTTCCCGAATGAAGTCTGTGTACGTCTTGCTTGATATATAGAGTTGATTTATCAGTCACGGCGTACTGGGATGCCTCACATCTGAGTCGTTTGAGTCCGTTTTAATCCCGGAGAGTTTTCGGACCAACTCACTCTGCTAAGTTTCTATAGAGAAAGAGTTTTCCGTAGAACCCTTGGCAAAACAGTACCTTGAGAAGGCTTATATCAGAAAGTCACCCAAAACGTACGGGAGGGCACATTCATATTGAAGTTGCCCTTGAAGATACTACGGTACGGTTTGTCAAACTCAAAGTGACTTGAAAGGTGGTAAACTACTGATATCGCTGGAGGCATAATGTCAGTAGACAATGATAATTCTTGGTAAACCGCATCAATGAAGAAGCAAGTTTTCGGCAATTGCTCACAATAGCGATAAGAATAAGAATTGTACCAACGAGTGATTTGAGCCTGCGGGATTACATATCTTTTGTGATTAGTAAGAGCTTCCGTTGATTTCCCTTCATTATGGGCACTCACAATGGGTTCTCCCAATCACCATCATCATTATCAGTGGTAAGAACCTCGTACTTGTTGCACAGCGGTGGTAGCTGCCAGTTTCGTTCACCGATGGTTTGGGGAGGTGGGGTAGGTAGCTGCGCATTAGAGCTTTTCCAGTGCTCTACTGCAGAGATAAACGACGTGGGACAGGTAAGTATCACCCCTTATTTTCGTTAGATGATTAAGACCACGCCTTTATCAGGAAAAATCCAGTGCGACCACACATCCACACGCGCAGTCAAGCGCCTTTTTTTGCGTCTCTGTGTGTTCTTTCAGTGTGACAATAAGCTGATCACCTACACCAATTATGGATTCACCTGACCTTATGCATCGGATACTGTGGATTTTTTCACGAATTAATCTTTGTCAAGCCTCCTCGTAACTGTGTACACCGGGTTTCCCATCGATTGTGTTACTTTTTCACCCAGAACCATTCAGACAGCGATGATTACACACATAGTGGTGATTACAACAGTTGCGACGGGGATGGCTTAGGTGTTCACCAGGTACATGAAACCATCAAGCATGGTCAGGATGGATATTCTGAGTTCCTCACCAGACTGTCTGAGGTAAGAATAAAGACAGCAGGGAAAAAAGGCCTAAAAGACTAACGCACTAGTAAATTCACGAAGCACAATACACAACAGGGCAGTTGAAGGGGGCACGTATTATGTGGCCAAATGGCATACGATGATCAAACATGCAAAGAGAATGGATCAGTTGTGAAGAAACAGTCGTAGTAATCACAGCGGGATGAGGTGGAGGCTGGGGACCAAAGTACGCGCGAGGAAAAAGAGCTGAGAACTGGGAAGCTGACATTGTATACACAAGCTGCCATCTTTTACTACACGTGTAGCATAGAGCGTTTCTATCTGCTGTCAGATTCTAACCGCTACACTTCAAGAAGAAGTTACTGAGGAAGAGCCCTCTTGATGGGCCTTACTCGAATACTTTCCTGTTTGCACCGGTCAGCAAGCGCGAGGTCATCCAGCACATCCAGAAGCAAGTACTCGTTATAAACCAGCTGCAACATCCTTTCGGTGCGAAGCTGCCATGTCACCCGAAGAAAGCATGAGGACTGCGACACTGCCAGGTTGTCCAAGCCTAGACAGGAGAAGTTAAGAGACAGAGGTCGGGTTCGGACCACGGACCTTCCGGTCGGTCAATTCACGTTCTAACCAATAAGTCATCTTTCCCCCTATAAACCATGTACCAAGAGCACATCGGTCGCAGCTGCAACAGATTCGGTCCGCAGAAAACGGGAGGAACATATCCAATATTGGAGGTGATGGCACGATTGGCAGGCTACTTGAACGTGAGACTGGGTAAATACCCGATACACGAGCGCCACTGACTGCATGGTTGAGCCATGTCCGCCAGTGTCAATAAGCGTTGGTGAGTTGAGTCCTGTCCGGCCATCTCAACTCACATCTATCAAATTGCCACCATCACCCGTTTCAATCACCCAAACTGGGGGGCTCTACTGCAGAGATAAACGACGTGGGACAGGTAAGTATCACCCCTTATTTTCGTTAGATGATTAAGACCACGCCTTTATCAGGAAAAATCCAGTGCGACCACACATCCACACGCGCAGTCAAGCGCCTTTTTTGCGTCTCTGTGTGTTCTTTCAGTGTGACAATAAGCTGATCACCTACACCAATTATGGATTCACCTGACCTTATGCATCGGATACTGTGGATTTTTTCACGAATTAATCTTTGTCAAGCCTCCTCGTAACTGTGTACACCGGGTTTCCCATCGATTGTGTTACTTTTTCACCCAGAACCATTCAGACAGCGATGATTACACACATAGTGGTGATTACAACAGTTGCGACGGGGATGGCTTAGGTGTTCACCAGGTACATGAAACCATCAAGCATGGTCAGGATGGATATTCTGAGTTCCTCACCAGACTGTCTGAGGTAAGAATAAAGACAGCAGGGAAAAAAGGCCTAAAAGACTAACGCACTAGTAAATTCACGAAGCACAATACACAACAGGGCAGTTGAAGGGGACACGTATTATGTGGCCAAATGGCATACGATGATCAAGCATGCAAAGAGAATGGATCAATTGTGAAGAAACAGTCGTAGTAATCACAGCGGGACGAGGTGGAGGCTGGGGACCAAAGTACGCGCGAGGAAAAAGAGCTGAGAACTGGGAAGCTGACATTGTATACACAAGCTGTCATCTTTTACTACACGTGTAGCATAGAGATCCATGAGCTTGTCTCTATTTTGTTACGAACCTGGGCTAAGTGGGATACCAGTCGTAACAAGTCGAAAATAACGTTCTCAGTGTACAACAGTGGCAGCTCTTCGCGACTCTGTCAGGATTGGAAGACGAGAATTCTCCGCCTCGACCAATGTACATACATACAAGGTCGGTGGCTTCGTGCAGAGGTACAATAGCGAAAAGTGCTTGCATCTTCAACAAGCGCATGTGTTCACTCATAATGGTAACAACTTCTAGCTCCTAGACGGCAGTAAAGCATCAGTGTCAACATTGAGTTTCCATCTGCTGTCAGATTCTAACCGCTACACTTCAAGAAGAAGTTACTGAGGAAGAGCCCTCTTGATGGGCCTTACTCGAATACTTTCCTGTTTGCATGGCCGAATGGGTCACGTGCAGTTTGTTAACTTTTGGCTTCAAAAACGACAAACAGCCAATCTGTCAGTTCATGTCGTGGCTAGAGTTCGCCGTAATGACAAACCTGACTTCAGAAGTAAGCAGAGCTCCGGTATTGAAAATCTACTTGAATTTAGGTCGGTGTATTGTCTGTTCGTGTCGAATCAAGGTGATGTGCTGTTCACCTTTCTACTTTCGTCCTTGTTTGGACATTGTGGCACAACAGGTCTGCTGAGCTGTCCCATCCGTAATCCTGTGAACCTGTTGACGAGACAATACGAAATGCTCCAATCTACCAATCGCCCTATTCTCAGTATTTTCAGATGATCGCTGTGAATCGAATGCCCATGTCAGCAAATATCAACCCCGTGAATACGTTTTTCTTGTCCACTGATAGGTACCAGGGTTTAGACACACAAAGTAAACAATAGGTCCCGGCATTGTCGTGTGAATTCAGTGTTGCTCGCCTAAAGGCAATTGACCCATTCATACAGCGTAAGGATATCAGTGCAAGCAAACAGAGAGACAGACACACAGCCCGACGCAGATGGTGACAGTGTATAATTACCTTGGACATGTGAACATAGTTGTGATGAAGTCGGCATTGTACAGCCCACCCCATAGTTGACAGACAAATGTACAAGGTTTGTTCTGCCTCAATTACAGGACGGACAACACATGACTGCTGCGGAATGTGAGGCTGTCAAGGAACACTGGTCTGAGTATGTATCGTTCAGCTGTAGCGCCCCACCCCATAGCAGACAAATGTACAAGGTTTGTTCTGCCTCAATTACAGGACGGACAACACATGACTGCTGCGGAATGTGAGGCTGTCAAGCAAGGATGGTCTGAGTATGTATCGTTCAGCTGTAGCGCCCTTTCGGTGCCTAACTGCCATGCCACTCGAATAAAGCACGAGGGCTGGGATACTGCCAGCTTGCCTAAGCCTAGACACGGGAAGTCGAGAGGTTTGAACTACGGACCTTCCGGTCGGTAAATTGGCGCTCTAACCACTTGGGCCATCTCATATCGTGATCTACTTAGAAAGGGATCAACTAAAGCCAGTGTAGCATCTGCATTGGTGTGGGACGATCAACTGTAGTA
>NW_008752055.1:203497-241210 GCF_000715545.1 Opisthorchis viverrini | reverse complement strand
TGATTTCCCTTCATTATGGGCACTCACAATGGGTTCTCCCAATCACCATCATCATTATCAGTGGTAAGAACCTCGTACTTGTTGCACAGCGGTGGTAGCTGCCAGTTTCGTTCACCGATGGTTTGGGGAGGTGGGGTAGGTAGCTGCGCATTAGAGCTTTTCCAGTGCTCTACTGCAGAGATAAACGACGTGGGACAGGTAAGTATCACCCCTTATTTTCGTTAGATGATTAAGACCACGCCTTTATCAGGAAAAATCCAGTGCGACCACACATCCACACGCGCAGTCAAGCGCCTTTTTTTGCGTCTCTGTGTGTTCTTTCAGTGTGACAATAAGCTGATCACCTACACCAATTATGGATTCACCTTACCTTATGCATCGGATACTGTGGATTTTTTCACGAATTAATCTTTGTCAAGCCTCCTCGTAACTGTGTACACCGGGTTTCCCATCGATCGTGTTACTTTTTCACCCAGAACCATTCAGACAGCGATGATTACACACAGTGGTGATTACAACAGTGGCGACGGGGATGGCTTAGGTGTTCACCAGGTACATGAAACCATCAAGCATGGTCAGGATGGATATTCTGAGTTCCTCACCAGACTGTCTGAGGTAAGAATAAAGACAGCAGGGAAAAAAGGCCTAAAAGACTAACGCACTAGTAAATTCACGAAGCACAATACACAACAGGGCAGTTGAAGGGGGCACGTATTATGTGGCCAAATGGCATACGATGATCAAACATGCAAAGAGAATGGATCAGTTGTGAAGAAACAGTCGTAGTAATCACAGCGGGATGAGGTGGAGGCTGGGGACCAAAGTACGCGCGAGGAAAAAGAGCTGAGAACTGGGAAGCTGACATTGTATACACAAGCTGCCATCTTTTACTACACGTGTAGCATAGAGCGTTTCCATCTGCTGTCAGATTCTAACCGCTACACTTCAAGAAGAAGTTACTGAGGAAGAGCCCTCTTGATGGGCCTTACTCGAATACTTTCCTGTTTGCACCGGTCAGCAAGCGCGAGGTCATCCAGCACATCCAGAAGCAAGTACTCGTTATAAACCAGCTGCAACATCCTTTCGGTGCGAAGCTGCCATGTCACCCGAAGAAAGCATGAGGACTGCGACACTGCCAGGTTGTCCAAGCCTAGACAGGAGAAGTTAAGAGACAGAGGTCGGGTTCGGACCACGGACCTTCCGGTCGGTCAATTCACGTTCTAACCAATAAGTCATCTTTCCCCCTATAAACCATGTACCAAGAGCACATCGGTCGCAGCTGCAACAGATTCGGTCCGCAGAAAACGGGAGGAACATATCCAATATTGGAGGTGATGGCACGATTGGCAGGCTACTTGAACGTGAGACTGGGTAAATACCCGATACACGAGCGCCACTGACTGCATGGTTGAGCCATGTCCGCCAGTGTCAATAAGCGTTGGTGAGTTGAGTCCTGTCCGGCCATCTCAACTCACATCTATCAAATTGCCACCATCACCCGTTTCAATCACCCAAACTGGGGGGTGTCAGAAGATTGCGTCTGCCCCACCTCCATCCACTGACCAACCTGGTAAGCAGGAATCTGTGGATGTTGAACCGGATGGGTTGCTAATGATCGTTGTGACATCGTTAGTTCGAGCGTTAGGTTTGTTGGGTCTGAAAACACCAATGCTTCTGAAATTTCAGCGAATTGAGGCGTGGCCAGCAGGTGCGAAAGTGTACAATAACCACGATACGCAGAAATGGCCACAAGTCACCGGCATCCCTTTCGTGTGTTGCGGCAAGATTCGAACGAGCACTATTCATAATCTGAATAAACGGAAAGATATGTTGCATGTCCTGGATTATCGTTAGATTATCATCCACAATACACTCCATGAGCTTGTCTCTATTTTGTTACGAACCTGGGCTAAGTGGGATACCAGTCGTAACAAGTCGAAAATAACGTTCTCAGTGTACAACAGTGGCAGCTCTTCGCGACTCTGTCAGGATTGGAAGACGAGAATTCTCCGCCTCGACCAATGTACATACATACAAGGTCGGTGGCTTCGTGCAGAGGTACAATAGCGAAAAGTGCTTGCATCTTCAACAAGCGCATGTGTTCACTCATAATGGTAACAACTTCTAGCTCCTAGACGGCAGTAAAGCATCAGTGTCAACATTGATGTTCCTGTCTTTGATGATGATGATGAGGCCGAAAGGGTCACGTGCAGTTTGTCAACTTTTGGCTTCAAAAACGACAAACAGCCAATCTGTCAGTTCATGTCGTGGCTAGAGTTCGCCGTAATGACAAACCTGACTTCAGAAGTAAGCAGAGCTCCGGTATTGAAAATCTACTTGAATTTAGGTCGGTGTATTGTCTGTTCGTGTCGAATCAAGGTGATGTGCTGTTCACCTTTCTACTTTCGTCCTTGTTCACAGAGTCGAAATCGTGCCCGTACCTTATCTGTCTATAACCAGGGCACCTGAAGCTTTGTCCGGCTTCACAATGAAAATAGTTTGAGTGCCCGTAAGGCCTACAGGTGTTGGTTGGTTAGGGTTGGTGTGCTTTACCGCCGAAATTCTAAATTTTGTCGACGCCACGTTATACGTTGACCAGAAGCAACTTGCGTGACGGGTAAGCGGTACTGGACATTGTGGCACAACAGGTCTGCTGAGCTGTCCCATCCGTAATCCTGTGAACCGGTTGAGGAGACAGTACGAAATGCTCCAATCTACCAATCGCCCTATTCTCAGTATTTTCAGATGATCGCTGTGAATCGAATGCCCATGTCAGCAAATATCAACCCCGTGAATACGTTTTTCTTGTCCACTGATAGGTACCAGGGTTTAGACACACAAAGTAAACAATAGGTCCCGGCATTGTCGTGTGAATTCAGTGTTGCTCGCCTAAAGGCAATTGACCCATTCATACAGCGTAAGGATATCAGTGCAAGCAAACAGAGAGACAGACACACAGCCCGACGCAGATGGTGACAGTGTATAATTACCTTGGACATGTGAACATAGTTGTGATGAAGTCGGCATTGTACAGCCCACCCCATAGTTGACAGACAAATGTACAAGGTTTGTTCTGCCTCAATTACAGGACGGACAACACATGACTGCTGCGGAATGTGAGGCTGTCAAGGAACACTGGTCTGAGTATGTATCGTTCAGCTGTAGCGCCCTTTCGGTGCCTAGCTGCCATGCCACTCGAAGAAAGCACGAGGGCTGGGATACTGCCAGGTTGCCTAAGCCTAGACACGAGAAGTCGAGAGGTTTGAACTACGGACCTTCCGGTCGGTAAATTGGCGCTCTAACCACTTGGGCCATCTCATATCGTGATCTACTTAGAAAGGGACCAACTAAAGCCAGTGTAGCATCTGCATTGGTGTGGGACGATCAACTGTAGTATAAACGTACATGTCACATGGCTTTAAAAGACGGCACTAAAAAACCTTCAAACGCTAGATAGGTACTCCAATGCACGCCTAATTTCACTGAAACAAATCCATACTGCCTGTGTAACGGTGATACTACTGACAGGGAGGCGTGCGAGTAGAATGTTTTCTTGTAAATTCGCTTTGCGTCTCTTGGAAAGGGAGATCTATTGCGGATTTGTGGACACACTTTGTAGCATTTGCTTGGACTTGAGCAACAGTCAATGAATATCCAGGAAAGTCCAGGAAGACGCGTTCTAGAGAAGATGGATGTTCAGTTTTTGTGAACAAGATGCATATGAGAGCTTTGCCTCCCTGTCTGTAACTGGTCAGTTGGCATTTTCTAACAAAACTCCGCAGCGAAGGCCTTCTTCTTTGCAACCGTATACACCCTACCATGTGAAAACAATAAAACGAACCCATCATGGCATCGAGAAAAAAATGGCACAGAGGACCACATGAATTAGTGACTTTGAAATCGGTCGCCATACAAGAAGAGTCAGTCGGTATGAAGAAAATCCACATGGGGTGAGTGGCGATATGATAAGGATGACGAGAAAACATGATCTAATGCGACAGTCACCAAGTTACTGAAGAAAAAGTGATGCACGCTAGGTAACGAACGTAGCGTGAAGCGTAGCGCGAAAACAGAGTGGATATCAATGTTTGTACATACGTTGATGGTCAAGACCATGAGAGCATTGCGGTGGCCGGAAAATACAGTGTCAAATTATGAAATGAAATGTGAAGGCGATAAAAAACACAGAAAGTAAACTCGGTGGGTGTATTGTTGATTGTGGTGGGGAAACCAGCAAAAACGGGAAAGCGAAATGGAAGGGTATGATGAATCAATAGCGTCGAAAGCACAACCTCTGTTGTCAAAAGGCGGTGTTTTGGAGGATAGCGCACTGCCGTGGTACCCCCTAATGGAAACTGGGGTGTGTGGCAAAGAAATGCAGCCGATGGAGTAGAAAACAGAACAATTCACAACAAGAAAGAGGGGAGTAAATAGCGGTCTCATGTCCAGACGGGTTGACTGGAGTTCGTTGTGTGGGCGAGATGACGTTGTGGACCGACGACTGACATTGCTCAGGAGTAGAGAAAGCGACATGGATTTGTGATTTGATGAAGTTACTTGGGACAGGCTAGAAATCATATTCCCAGGGCGGATAAGACGACTCCCGATAGAAAACCTGGAATGAGTGGATTGCATGGGGGTGCGGACTACGAATAGCAGCACCTTTGAGACTGACTAAGCGATAAGCGAGGAGGCGCAAAAACGGATGGGCTAAATAGGCTCTGCGTAGTTGGCAGGGTACAATCCGCATCGTCCATCCTTCCGACCTTTACACCATCCTTGATCGTCTGCGTCCTCAAGCTTTTCAAACACATCACCTGCGACAAGACGGATGAACAGACATGTTAGCAACATTAATAGACGAGAGAAATGGTGGGGCCGAACATTAATGTACATAACCTGTGACAATAAAAACTCACCGGAGGCCACGAACAGTCACAAAATCTAGTGTGAGAGTATATCGGACTAGGCCTAGTTAGTCGCGTGTTAAAACCACTCTTCCCATGTTTGCATAACGAGATAATTTGGCCTGATCGATCCTTGTGTAAGAACCGTTGTGTGTGAGCACAGCCAAAGTGTCGCTCCTTGTAGCCCACTTCCAGACGTTAGATAGATTTACTGTGCGGTCCACGTGCGCAACTCACCACAAAAGAATGTATGAATCGGGAACAGTCCACAGCTCACAGTGGAATGCTGACTGTGTCGTACAAAATGGGCCACGTGACAACAAAGTCCGAAAAGCCCATCTATTTAGCCGGCCCATACACCCGGCAAGTAATCTACCTTCATTCGAACACGAAACAGTTTAACTGGACGTGGTATCTGGGACTAACAGTATTCATCTGATTGACTTGTTCTGTGGCATCCAACTGAGGCGTACGGGCGAATACTAAGGAACAGTCCCACAGGAATCCATATATGAACATGTATACGTGTGTGTGCGACTGTGTTACACCCCTCAGGTCCGTCTGTAACAGTTTCAAGCGCATGGGAACGACTTGCGCACAACCATGTCAAACAGCATGACGGAAACAACTGATTAGCACCGCTTTGTCTAGATTGGACCAACCATATGGGAAACTTTGCCGGTTCTTAAACTAAAGAAAGCTGACCAGAACTGATGTACACAATCCCCATCCACACATGCAGAGACAGTGCCTGGGAAGTTTTCACGAGGGTTTCATTTTGGCCTTGCTACAATGCGTGCACCTTCGTCTGGCGGGCACAGAAAATACGGTAGATTGACGCGGAAGGCTAACAGTAAGAGAACTGATGAGGAGGGAATCAGCAAGTTTGTGATGACTAATTTTGGTTACCCATTAGGTGGCCGTTGGTGTTGCACTACAAACCAGCTTTCGTTTCCTGCAATTTGACAAACAGTCATTAGTTCAGGTCGCGAAACTTTCGTTCGTTCCCATCTTCGTCATTGCCTCAACTACCACCACCGCTGTCACAAGAACCGGTGGTTGTCGCACAGAAAAGGGATGAAGAAAAAGCATTCTGCAGTGAATAACGTCCGGAAGTATGGATGATGTGCTGTGAAAGTTTGCGCGGGAGCTACGAGTAGTGGCATACGCTACTGATAAGACCCGCCAGTAGTACTATTCACAGTTCAAAGCGCCATCCCCACAGTTAATCGACATTTGAGCTAAGGTTGGTGAGTTGTTCGAGTGTGGCCGTTGCTCTGGTACGGATGCAGCTTCGATCCACCTCGAAATGCAATCTGTACCGACTACCACAAACTGTTACCGGAAAGTGCCTCATGACTTCAACGGACTATAGCTTCACAAACCCACTGTTCTCGAGCGTACTCCTGAGCCTTTATGGACTTCGTATGAATACTGGGCGTCAAGTAACAAACACATTCGAACCGATCGATAAACTCCAACTCCACTGTCAATTGCCTCTGTGGGATGGGAGTTTTGGCCCAAGCAGATATTACTTGCAGGCATCACCATTAGTGTACGCCATCACATCAGTAAATTTAGGGCATTTTAGATGAGACGCACGAACGAAACTTACGCCCGCCCCGAGTTCCATCACGGGCCTGCTTGAATGAAATGGGACGCGTTGTGTGGGTTTCTAACTTAGTTAAGCACATGCGTCCCAGGTCTATTGAAATGCTAAACAATAGCTGAAAGCGTCATTTGAGAGGCTCTAAGTCCCTTATTCAAAATAGGGCTTATGATGAGGTCCGGGTTTAAGGAGGCTTACACCTGTAGCAACTATCAGAATACAATTTCTCGTGGGGTGGATTTGAAACATCAAAATCCAGCTGCCGAACGTTTAGGTGTTCCAACTGGTCCACGGAGTGTCACCGTAGCTGGTGAGTACGTTACTGTAATATCCAAATTTAATACTGCACACCATGTTCAATGAGCCATACCTGTTGAGATAATTCTTGTTCACATCATGTCAGACCACTGTTTCCTTGATCAAGGACGTTTTTTGTCAGTACCGCTTGGGGTTCAAGTCATGAACTCGAGGAGTATGATGTTGATAACCATCACTCTCCCTGTTTTCAAGTTTTATCAGGCTTACAGTCAGTGGACAACGGTTCCGAACTAACCCGAAGTTTACAAGCTGTTTTCAAGCAATCACCAGGTAACTGCTGTGCAGAATGAGACACACACAGAAACAAAAATTACGACTGGCAGAAAGAAAAACCACGAAAAAAATGCACACACACTTAGCTGTCAATTCCAGCTGGTGTTTGACCTGACAATTGATTTGTTCTATCCTGACTATCGGCCAATCTGGCTGCATCGCGCTGTCTTGTCTGCATTCATTCCAGTACTAATGGCTTTCAGCTACTTCTAGTGTGCGTGCCCGTACACGTTTGGCAAATTATCGCACGACAGCTCTACTGGTGCGAAGTCATTTGTAAGCAAACACGAGCTAAGCCATTAGACACAAAAGTCAACATCTCGTATGCACACCGTTCTTAGAAACTGAACACTCTCACAGGTCCTCTTGAACTTTCCCGGATATTCATTGACTGATACACAATTGTAAACGCTGCAAAACAATTCCACAATTTCCGCGATAAACATCACTTGCGCGGGTGGAGCTTGAACACCAGACTATAGACTACTTGTATGCTTCATCAGTAGTACACGCCATTACGCTGGTACCTATTTCAAAGGTGACTTCTCTACACAAACTGATGGTGTTGCAGTTGGATTCCCGTCTGGCTATTTGCTAGCGGGCGCATTCGTGGTCATGCTACAAAGAGACGAACTGAAAAAGCCCGTTGACGAATTGGAACTCTCACCGAGTTGGAATCGAGTTATACTATGTAGCCGAGGAGAGAACTGACTACGATCAACTGCTAGGCAGTTGCGGTCACGCCCATCCTCGTAGATTTTATACCACTAAAGAAAAATGAAAAGGAGAACCCGCCTCCCTTGAAAGTACACCTTTGTTGCGTGTTACTTAGGTGAAAAAAATCGTTCAGCTGTAGCAGCCTTTCGGTGCCTAGCTGCCATGCCACACGAAGGAAGCACGAGGGCTGGGATACTGCCAGGTTGCCCAAACCTAGACAGAGGAAGTCGACAGGCAGAGGTCGGGTTCGAACCACGGACCTTCCGGTCAGTAAATTCGCGCTCTAACCACTTGGGCCATCTCGCTCTCCTTACTTACGTCAGTAGGACGTACAACACAGCGGAAGAAAACCTTGATCCGGCAAGTCACAGGATGATCGCTGTGTGAGGAGATATGACATTTCGTACTGTCAGTGAGGTTAATCTATGCTGAAAAGCCGAGAATCACTGTACAGCTCTTCCGTCGTTAGTGGAAACAGGTTGCTTCATTGAAGCAAAAACGTAGCTTCGTACAGCGCATAGCTTCGAGAGCTTGGAAGATGTGGTCACGCGATTCGATGCGAAATTACGAGATACACTTTTAGAAGAGCGACATACGGGGAGATTTTGAGACAAGAATGTTTAACGACCATCCGAAAAGTTTAGAACATTAACACCAGCAAGGAAAGACGAATTTCTTAGATTAACTTTGAGATAGAGCTCAGGATGGCTTGGCAGTTGATGCGCGAGCTTACTGACCGGAAGGTCTGTGGTTCGAATCAAACCCTGACATCTCGACTGCTCCTGTCTGGGCAGTCTGGTAGTACCTCAACCGCCGCGTATCCTTCGAGTAGCACGTCAACTATGCAATGAAAAGCTGTTACAGCTGACTCACTTTGATATAAGGAAACTGAGCTACCGAGGCACTTGTAAGGAAACTAAACAACAAGATACCCCCCCAATGGTCCTCAGCCGTTTCTCTTCAACTTTATCATCAAACTGAATGACGAACAAGGACAAACTGTCCGTGTTGACGTCACTCACAACAACGTATATTCATTCAGACGTGTCTGAGACACTACCCACATTCCTCAAGCAACCAGTGCGCTTGGTGCCCTCCGTGGAGACTGTTCCAGTCAACGACCTACGATCACTCAAAGCACTACTGACCGGTCTGTGGTTCGAATCAAACCCTGACATCTCGACTGCTCCTGTCTGGGCAGTCTGGTAGTACCTCAACCGCCGCGTATCCTTCGAGTAGCACGTCAACTATGCAATGAAAAGCTGTTACAGCTGACTCACTTTGATATAAGGAAACTGAGCTACCGAGGCACTTGTAAGGAAACTAAACAACAAGATACCCCCCCAATGGTCCTCAGCCGTTTCTCTTCAACTTTATCATCAAACTGAATGACGAACAAGGACAAACTGTCCGTGTTGACGTCACTCACAACAACGTATATTCATTCAGACGTGTCTGAGACACTACCCACATTCCTCAAGCAACCAGTGCGCTTGGTGCCCTCCGTGGAGACTGTTCCAGTCAACGACCTACGATCACTCAAAGCACTGTAAGGCCCCCCAAGGTGAATGTAGGCCAACAAACTCTTCGAAGTAGTGTACAGTGTTGCAATCCGTTCCTCGAGAGCACCGCAACTGAAGTAGTTAGAAGCAGAATGGGCGTACAACACTTGTGCATACGAATGAAACTAAATTAGCCTAGTAGGCGGGACAGAACAGAGCAATTGTCAAGTCAAACAACAGCTGGGTTTCAGAAATAAATGTGTAGATTGATTGCTGGAAACCGGTGTGACCAGGTTTTTATGCCGTGTCGAGTTTGTTTACTGTTCGATAATCAAGTGGTTGTTAAACGGTTCACCGAGCTCGGGGGTTGGCTTGCAAACGTTTCGAGAAGCAGAAATCATAGGTGCGCATCGTCGCTGCGGCGAGTGGATGCTGTTTCCAACTGTCAAGCGTGGCGAGGAGATTGACGTCCAACCAATCGACAACCTGTGTTTGATTTCTCTCACTCTCGTGAGTGTTATGGCATCGTCCCTCAGTGTTCACACGACTGTGGCAACCGGGTGATAGCTGTTTGAAAACGCTCCTTTGTCGTTCGTCTCGGTGGAAAAGTTATCTGTTGCACCGGCCGAAAGTGATGTTGTACTCCTATCTTTTGATGCGCTTATGAGACTCTTAACTATCCTATCAGCTACAATTCGAATTTGAAATGGAACGCAAATGATGCAGTTCCGAAATTGAGACGAAAGGAACTATCCAGGCGAGATGTCGAATCGAACGTGTAGATTACGGCTTCCCTGGTGAAAAAAACAACAACAGAGTTCCTCGGATAAACGAGCTGGTAGCGAGGCTCTTCAAAAGAACGTGGGACGTATTCCATCAGCCAGACCTCACACAACGACCTCCATCCAAACCGTAAAAAGAGTTCACTCTTTACAGGCACCCACATCTTGTCCTCCTTCATACTCCAACGTCCCCACACCTGACACAAGCTTTTCGCTACCTCGCATTTACTGACGCACATTCTAAACATTACTAGACCAGTTTCCAAGAAAGTGTATGGACATTCAACAGCGGTATGCACATATAAGTGGGTAGCATGTTCGTACAGGGATTTGAGACGATGTCACGCCGAAAAGCTGCTACGATCTTGTGGAGCCAGAACTACACTCTCAAACTACAGTCCTTCGAATGTAATGAAGTACACCGTGCACTTAAATCAATCAATCCAATCCAGATTACTGTCGATCTGGTTTCTGGGCCATCAAGCTGCTCTTTTCAACAGCGCGTTCGTAAATTTAGCTGCACAGTGGGAGCAGGTAAGGATGGAGCCGATTGATCAGACATACACGACAACAACAACTACAGGCTCTTCGGATGGAACAGTTGATGTCTTCGGGCACAGTTCATCCGACTTCTATAGACAAATGATCGATCTGTGTAGCGTTACAAGATGAACGCCCCCTGCTGCAGTTTTAAGGGGCAAAGCGCTGTACGTGCGGATAGTGTAGGCCCGCAGTGAAGTGGATTCGGACGACCGAATAAAGCTAGTAATGGGTCCGCTTGGGTATCACTTCTAGACCGTAATTTCAGGAGACAAATTGGTTGGTGCTAAGGTCACACCAGGCCAAACAAAGCACAAGGTTAGTTATAGGTTCAAACCTCGTTCATACAGTAAACCACCTTCAGTGAAGACCAGTGGCGAAGCGTTTTTGATGGGTAGTGTATTCCTGGTCGGAGGAGATAGAAATTAAGAGAGCATAGTTCGAATTCAGCTCCGGTTCACTAAAGTCACATGACCAGTTTTACTCATCGGCCCAATTAGCTTCTACAGACGCGTGCTTGATCACAGGTGTTACAAACAGGTCGTAATCGATAAGTAAAGACTGTCTTCCACGTGAGTCTCCCGTCAAAACCATATTGATATGCAAATGAGTGCATTTGTCGAAATCTGTCCAATTTGGGTTCAAGTAGAACATAAGGTTGATGGGAACTCGGGGACTGCTGATGAGCCCCAAGAACGGCCAAACCAGTCGTGGGCTGTCGAAGAGTTTTCAGCAAGCTTAAGAATAGTGTACTACGTCCATAACAAAGTATGGTTTAGGGGAGTGTAGTGATGCGACGGCTTACCTACGGCAATGGTGAGCTCATCGTCCTCCTGGCCGGTGTAGTTGTACAGAGCCCGAACTCGTATACCTGGGCGACCGTCATCATATGTGGCTGAGGCGTAATAATCTGCATCGGTCAAATCCTCCGCGTCTTGGGTTTCGTCGCCACTGCGACTGGCATTTTCCATATCCGCTTGATCGAAGGTTTTGACTTCCGCGGATGGAGACATGTCGTCGAACGGATTAGGTTGGCTAAGAGGATAGAGAAGGGAAGAGGCATCCAAATGAAAGGTCATGACCAACAAACCAAACTCATAAGCAAATCTATAGAAAAATATGAGGCTGATATCTTGAGGCGAGAAAGGAACATCGGTGCTGACCAAAAGTGATTGATCAGTGGGAACAAGTGGAGTGAGCGAAGGAGGGAAATGATTAATAAGAGTAGTACATTACAAAGATATAGATGTATCGCGATATCTCGAATATCCTAGAGACTGAAACATGAGGCGGCCTGGTGCAGCACATTCAGTTGCCTGAGAACATCACAAACGAGAGATTCGACTGGGTTCCAAGTGAGTCTCTCGAAAAAAACAAATTAGTTTGCAAATGAGTGTATATTCGCGAAGTTCGTGCAATTTGGTCTCAAACAGAACACAAAGTTGACGGAAACCCGGGGACTGCGCCTACCTGATGAGCCCAGAAAAGGGCGAAACCGGTCGTGGGCTGTCGACGGATGTTCAGCAACCTCATGAGTAGTACATTACAAAGAGCCTCTTCCTCTTTTATGGAGCCCAGGAAAAATCTGGTAACACATCTTACTTAGTGTGTAACGTGTTTCAAGCTATAACTGAACTACTCCAACGAAAATCATAAAAATCGTTCAGCTGTAGCACCCTTTTGGTGCCAAACTGTCACGCAACCAGAAGGAAGCACGAGAGCTGGAATACTGCCAGGTTGCCCAAGCCTAGACAGACGAAGTTGAGAGGCAGAGGTCTGGTTCGAACCACGCACCTTAGGGTCAGTGAATTCGCGCCCTAGCCACTGAACCATTTCGCCCCCACTCCGACGAATTACCGAACAGTCCTCTCCGTAGGGTGTAGTGAGCCCAATGTGAAAGCAAAAGAAATGATTATTCTAAAAGAAACTATCAGGATGAGCGCGAAAGTCAATTCGGTGAAGTCCCGCAAAGGTCGAACGCCATTCGACGAAGTGGCCATTAACGACCGTGCAACCATCAGGATTGTCACACAGTGAAGCAAAGTGCCAACATTACCCGTGAATAGTATGAGATTACTCACGAACAAAATGTTTATTGAATGACGGTTTAAGAAAGTTAGGCAATGAATAAGCAGATAGATGGGGTTGCAAAATGTGTTTCCATTCGCACACTCTGTAGGTGGTGAGACCGGCCAATGGTCGGTTAACCCATTCCCCCAGATGCCTGTGGCTAGGTTCCTTAGACTAAGCGATTACGGAAGCGTTTTGTCCCAACGGTGTTGAGCAACAACAGGTAACCTATTCTGACCGTAAATTTTCACTGCTGTTCAGTGAAATTAACCAGTCTGCTCCACAACAAAAAACCGTAATAATCTAGTCTAATTGGCGTGGTTTCTTCGTCTTTTATGCTCACTTTATATCCACTTCTTCCGTGTTTTGTCTGTTTCTATCGACACCCGATCAGCTTGGTTTGGACCAAATGTTCGGTCTGCTCGATTTGACTTGGCCCGGACTGGTGAAAATGTGCCATCTGACATTTTTGAGATTGTCCGAGACAATAGGAAGGAAGTATGTGCCAGCTGAATAAACATTGAAACTGGCTAAATACCAGCAGACTATCGGATCGCTACGGTCTACCTATTTTGACGTCACAGTCATATTCACACAAAATGTTATTTTAAAACACTACGGACCAAACATATCCACTTAGAGGCTTATACATCCATTCACGTTCAGTTCACTTTGGATTATCTTTCATGCTAATCTGATCACATGCACACCCACCACACTCCTCTCTCTCCGGAAGCATCAGAAGCTTTCAGACACAAACTTTCCACAGCTTACTGACTCCGGTTACAGATTGGTTCATACCTACCACTTGACATTTACCGAAATTAGAAGCTGAATAAAGCCCTACATGCAATCGGTTGTGATGTCGACTTTTTGGCTCACCAACCGATGATTATGTCTTGTCGAGGGATCTGCTTTCCTCAATCAGGCTGTTATTGGACTGGGACTTCCTAAGGCCGCAGTCGGTGACTTGGGTTTGCTTGCCATTGTGGGCTCTCTGTGTACTGTACTGTGGCACATGGCGTTGAATGTACATTTTTGCCATTTAATCTCATACCAGACCCAGTGTGACGGACACTTTGTGCCTGATGTTCGAGTCTTGACTGTGTTAGCGCCTACCGCGTCTTGAAGAGCATTCAACATTGCTTGTCCTTTCTTCGGTTGTTGGTCTTTAGACGCGTGTTTCCGTATCAAAATTTTTACATACCATGGGATTCATCTCATTTGACTGGAACTGTTGTTGGCATGAATTCGAATGAGACGTTTCTCTCTTTTCTCCTATATTCTCCTGTTACCCTTTCGCATCCGTCGCTTGCATTCACTTTTTATGTTTGTGACCACGCTCTTCAAAAATAGATGATAATGGACCGATTTAGGTTACTGAATTACGATAACTTTATTTTGGGGTCGAGTGGCTTAGTCTTGAGGCATATATGTGTGCGCTTGGGAGCGGAGATCCCTGGAATGAATAAACTGACATGGAGGTACTCTGAAGGGCATACAGATGCGATGGAGACCACCGACTGCACTCCAAAATGAAGGGGCTTTTAGAACCCATCAAAATAGAATATGCTTTCGCCGCCTTCCGCCAGGGAAAGCACGAACAGATAGATGTGTAAGGAGGAAAGCCATTCGCCGCGGAGTTGTTTATTATCAAACACCAACTACACAGTTACAAACTATTGGATGGACAGGTAAACATCTCATTTACACCTCTTTTTTAAAAACTGGCCATCCTTATACGTCTACTTCGTGGATATTCATTGACTATTACGCAATTGTAAACGAACGCTGCACATCAGTTCCACACGTTCAGTAATAAACCCAGCCTTCCATTAGACGTGAGGTGGAGCTACGAGAAAACCACATACTACTTGCATGCCTTATCAGTAGTACCCGTCGTTATACGGTTAGTGCAATGACCGAGGAACTTGAGCATCAGGTTAAATTTCATCGATAAAAAAAGCATGCACCCTCTGATCAGAAAGCGGGTTTTAAACTGCAATGCCTAACTGCTAGTGAAAAACGTCGTCCTTATTTGCGAACGGTGAGTACAAGCATCAAGAACGGGTGAGGTTTGCCGGCATCTTTTGGACGTCATGGACACCAAACCTTTCTCAAGGTGAATAAGACCACCAAGTATGCGGACACAACCATCAGAGGTGTTCTTCCTAATAGTCCGGAATCCAGCTAAGCACGGAGTTTAGACGTCAGAACCAGTTTACGCTACACACGGTATGGTACACATGGCCCCTGAGACTCAGCGGTAACTCCTCGAATCTCGAAGGAACGTGTGAGGATGTGAGACTTGGACTGTTTGAAAAGCGGAACTGAGACGTCTTGAGGTCTTCAACAATCGCCGTCTCAGAACCATTGCTCGTGTGAGTTAGTATCCCAGAATCCGTAACGGGCCGTTGGAAAGTAAGTGTTCGGTCGAGCAACGGGGGCTTCCATTGGAGATTGTGTTCAGCGCCGGAGATTATGTTGGTTAGGTCACACATTGAGCATGTCCAACCGTCATTTGCGATCTCCACAGTGGAGGTCGCATGATGCCCACTGCTCTTGGTTGAAGACACTGCAAGATATGGATGCCAACCGACGTAAATAACGTTCTTGTTGTCCATTTCTATCCTGATTGCCAGAATGAGTGTCTGGAGGGGTAGACGTCTCAAAATGAGTGTGGTAGGCTAGCACCAGGCCCTTTACCCGTCAACTTTTCCCTTCAAAGATAAGGTCTTCAAACAAATCGGGAGTGTAGGGCAGCGAAGCGTCAGTATTGAACACTGACTTCAAGCTGTTGATGATTATGGATATTTGTCTGGTGTGTAGTCGACAGGAATCACATCAGTGACTCCGAAGAGAAGATGAATAGGTAAATATCGTTGGATTTAATTTAGGGTACCTTCATTCAGTGGATGAAAGAACGTCCACTGAAATAGCTAGTCGATGCACGTTGCCACAGAAACGGAATCCTGGTAGAGTCCTTGAAAAACAGAGTGCCTAGACGAGATCTTCGCTACGGATGAAGAGGAAATTGGAACAAAGTATGTATACCATTGCGTCAGCCCAGTTCTGTCCTTAGATGTTACGAACGAAGGTGTTTGCACAGTGAAAAACACGTCTGGAGTTCTGAACATGTACAGTTTTCCGTGAAACGTAGCGTTACTTTCCCTAGCTTTTACATGCTTCGCAACAAATCTCTGGGATCGAAGTATACGGATCGTTCGTACACAAGTTATTTACGTTTCCGGATTGTGTACTTCGGTTTACTTACTACATTCCGTATTTAGCTTCGGTTTTTGTTAGACGCCGAGTGGTGGCATTACGTTTTTTGTCAATCTTTTCCGTCAGGGTGAGTCCAGCTGCCGTCGACAAAAAGCCATTCTGCGACCGTGTTTCACTCTGACAGACCTGTTCAAAGCACTGAGACAGAGTTGGGTTTATATTTCAGCGGCTGATCGCGCCACATTGCAAGTATTTGTCCACACACAGGTGGTAAAGTGTACGGAACAGATTTTCACACGATCTCCAGGTGCGAACAGCTGGGAAAGGTGACTGTCAATTTCCCGGACTACTGTGTGTAACTAATCCCGATGTATTAGTTCGGAAAAAACGACACCAGCCAGCGCAAGCTAACGTGTTATCGATCGATCGCTGGAAGAAAACTTCTACTGACCTTTCACCTGCAATGACCAGGGTTCTGGGCTTGGGGTACCCCTGGATCAGAACCGCAATTTAACAGTTTGACGACCGAGTTTGATTGGCTAGTAGGTGCGGCTTGAAACTCATTCCAGATCCGATCACCTGTTTTGTGAGCTACCAGTTTATCGACAAAGGGGCACCGTTGTGAATGCGACCCGAGTGCATTCAGGTGCTTTGGTAATATATTCGTAAAAGATTAAATAACAAACGTGTAGTAAGGGAAGAAGAAGATGTAGCCTGTTCGAAAACGCTCACATAGCCTCCAATAGGACCGGCAAATCTAACGTAGGAGAGCTATTCGACGTGTCACCTATGCGGCATATTTCACATCAGCCTTTCGACGCTGAATTTCGCCCTATAGCCCTAACGGTTTGGTGACCAATGCGACCAGAGCGCATTCAGGTGCTTTGGTAACGACCCGAGTGCATTCAGGTGCTTTGGTAATATATTCGTAAAAGATTAAATAACAAACGTGTAGTAAGGGAAGAAGAAGATGTAGCCTGTTCGAAAACGGGGTTCTAGATCACACTTCCATTTAACGTTTCCTGGTTGGCGAAATCTACTCCCCAAAAACAAGCGAGCATGTTCAACAATGCCTTTCTCGTTGTCGGCTGAACGTGGTGTACTGAAATTTATCACAGCATAGCATGTACAGAAGTTTTGCCCCCTGAGTTCTTTCCAATGATATTATCTAGTGTTAGCGAAAGCAAAGTCCCACTATATTGTCCCTCCTATATGGATAGGGCTGTTTGTACTCGGTAAATCCACCCCCGTAGAAGGCACACGTAGAGCTACTGAACGGAAACTTCATTGCTCGAACTCAACCGTGGTTTATCCATTGTTCCTATCCACGCATGGCCAGCCTGCTAGTATCTCAGTCCTCGTGCTCCCTTCGGGTTGTATGGGGGCTGCGTACGGGAAGTGTCACAATTGGACGACCATCACGAACACCAACCCCTTTCCACTATGCGCACCTTGTTCAGTCGTGTCACGTGGATTGATTCATCTATTTTTTCGGCATGGAAAATGGAAACTCATGTTTCCACTCTGTCTGCTCAGTTCTCGCTGTCGAGACTGTAGATTCCGATTAGACAATGAGATTAAGACCGCCCATAGCTTCAGATCAATCTACGCTTGAACCATGCTCATAGTGAATTGAGGCAGCGAACGCCCGTTCAGTACTTTGGTACGAAAACTTCCGTCACATCATTGAGCATACCACTCTCAGAAAAACTTTCGTTAGAGGTCTCCTTTGACCAGTAGGTTGCACACACGAAGTGTACACCAAACCATATGGCGACTACTCAAAGTCTTGAATTTCTAGTAAGCTCGGACAAATTTCGCTCCAGCGAAATCGATTGGAAAATTCAAAAGCAAATTACCACATGCTTATCAGGCGAAAGAAGCAGATGCGCGAACATCCAAAGGAAGAGTGGGTCAGCAGCACGTGGTTTGTGGTGGGCGGGCGCGGACAAACAGGCGAAACCGCAGAGACAAGTCACTTGAGGATAACCCGACGATCGATAGACAGACTGGAAACTTGACAACAGCAACCCACTCTTAGCGGAGTACGGAAACGAAAGCGAGTGGAGTTTGTTGGTATTCGAAGCAAACAGTGATTGTAGCGCGATAAGTGTTAGAAAAGAGACAGCTGAAGTTGGCATTCGGTCGACCTGGTTGTGAGACAAACGAATATGAAGGCGGCGACAAGTAGGTTGGAAGCGAAATTCTTCGTTGAGAACAGTACATGTGAATGCGTTCGAGTGCGAGGACGATGAAATATGGCCAACAGCGAGGAAAAATGCCACAAATTTGGACCCAAGGATACAATATTGGCTGTGAAAGTGGGTGAGATCGCCCAAGTGATTAGAGCGCAAACTTACTGGCTGGAAGATCCGTGGTTCAAACCCGACCTTTGTCTCTCGACTTCCCCCCGTCTACACTTGGACAACCGGCCCTCGTGCAACCTTCGGGTGGCGTGGCAGTTAAGCACCGAAAGGGTGCTACAGCTGAACGAACGAACAGAACGATCCGTATTCGGGGAGACCAACCCCCTAGAGAGACTACTTCTGACAAGAACTTTGAAGTGTTTTTTTTTCAAATGGTAGATTCTATGCCAGGAGAAACCACTTTCAGTCGGTCCGACTCAAGACCGGAACAGCCACGAAAACAAGAGCAGTGAACGTCTGGAGGATTCACTCTGGTCGAAGCGGACAACTGCACAGCACCCAAAGGTGTGGGAACATCCTCTAACAACTGAATTTTCGCAAGTCACGTGCGGGATGCGGTGAGGACGATCGATCCACATTAGTCGACTTCCTAGCCGAGAGCATTCAGTTCGGTGGGGGGGGGGCATCCCGCCATATGGCTAAGCTTTTGCAGTGGAGAACAGACAGCTGCATTCATCATTATCATCTTCAATTGTAAAAACTGTGTAAATGATGTACGGTGACTATAGCATCGACGGTTTCGTTTGTCGATGGTTTGGGGGGATGGACAGCTACGCCTTGCAGGAAATATCTGATGTAAGTGACGAGTGAATCCAGGAGTGACAAAGGACTTCACATTGGGGAGAGTTGTATTGTATATTCTTTAAATAAAGAAATGCGAAATATGCCTTTTTGATTGGATGGTGATTAAAACCACAGCCTTGACCCAAACAAGTTTTGTTGAATCCCGATAAAACCCTAAAGGCCTGTGCCTTCCCCACACACACCAAATGACTGATGTGTTGATTCATTGATTAATGAACTCTTTGTGTAGTGTTATTGTTACCGACTTCATGATAGGCCGAACCTTAAACCCGATCCGTTCGAGCAAGCAGCCATCTGCCTTGATTGATTAACATGCGGTCGCACAGTGACCACCAACACCTCAAGGGCCCGATGAAAAAACCCGATATCGATAATGTCAGGATCAGTTCATCAGCCTTGATAGATTCAGGACAACGTAATCTTCCACACATATTCCTAGATGTGAGACGGAGCACGATAAGATTTCAGGTGTCAGAATGTGAATGGCACTGATTTGCACACAGTTTCGCTTATTCACCGTGGCTGGTTGTTGATCAATGAATCGTATATACGGCGTTATACATGCAATCTTCTGCATGTGTTGCCAGGATTACCCTAGGAAGTAAGTCAAATATATGAGGGACGGTGATACAGAAAGAAAGCCGGTGGTATTTGCGGGAGGTTGCAAGCATCACAAGGAAGCAAGCGCAACGGAAGAAATGAGAAAAAAAAAACAGAGCAACTTACGTGGTCTTGGGTCCGTTGGTGGAGATCCCATTGTTCGCAGGCCTTACGGCAGTCTCGTTCGGAGCCGAGGTGGGAGAACTGATGACAGGATTGATGGCTGTCAAGGTCACGGAGTTGTTAGTCTCGGAAAGCTGTGACCGCTTTTTCCCACTAATGGTATTTAGTTCTGGAGAGTACTCCTGTGGGTACAACGGGTTGTGTGGAAAGGATGGTGTAGTAGATCAAAACATGTAAGGCAACATAATACACAGGATCATATAGAAAAAACAGCAACTAATAGTGGAAGACCAAGAAGACGAAACAGGAAGAGCAGCACAGTCAGTTGTGTGAAAGCGGAACTTGAAATTTATGGTGGAAAAGTGAGCCCCAACAAAACGATCGGAGGAATATACTCATTTGAGAACAAATTTGGTTTTGCGAGATACCCACCAGCTCGTTCTCACGTTTATGGAGTTTATGAGGCTTATAAACATCATAAACGAGAGATTCAAGTGGGGTCCAGGTGAGCCTTTCGAAAAACCAAATTTGTTTGAAAATTTCGTCAATTTCGTGCAATTTGGGTTCCGCTAGAACATAAGGTTGATGGAAAGTTGGGGACTGCACTTACCTTATGGGCCCCCACAAGCGCAAAACCGGTCTTGGGATGTCAAACGATTTTCAGCAACCTTATGAGTAGTGTATTACGTCTAAACATAGTAATCGTTCAGCTGTAGCACGCTCTCGGTGCCTAGCTGTCATGCCGCCCAAAGGAAGCACGAGGCCTGGGATACTGCCAGGTTGTCCAAGCCTAAACAGGGGAAGTAGAGAGGCAGGCGTCGGGTTCGAACCACGGACCTTCCGGTCAGTAAATTGACGCTTTAACCAATGAGCCAACTGCAGACAAACGGATAAATCTATCTACTGTGTCGAAGTACCAAGTATGCTGTGATCTACAAGCGAAAAACTCGTTGGGAATGAATTAATGCGATGATCCAGCGAAACGATGCTTAGCTAGTGTCCCAGCGAAAGTTAGCCTCGTCAGTATGGAAGCTGGTTCATCGCAGTCAACTTATACACGAAAAATCCCGATCCATTATTTTGTCTACGATGTCCGCTGATGGAAATAAGAAACGGCCTCAATATACGCCTGGGGAGTTAATTAGTCTCGAGAGAGGCCCACAGAAACAAAAATGTCCCCCATAATAATCGGTGTGAGATGAGGTTGTGTTCTTTCACGTTCCTGCTCGGTGAGCTTGCATCATTGAATTACGGGTTCTGAATGTACAACTGATTTCATCCTAGAAGCCTCCAATCAGCTCTTTGTCAAATCCGATATTACGCAAGGTACAGCTGGCTACACTATCCAAGCCAAGGTCACCACAATATACATTGGTATATTGCCATCCTAAGGTGTGAGGTGGACCCGTCGAATTCGGTTATACTGTTGAATGACCAAGCGAAAGACAAGATGGTCGCGTGCGTCAGTAATACTAGCAGTGTCCGGTCGACCTCAAAAGCACTGTGAGCCAGGAGTGAGATGAGGGTGCACATTAAAACTCAGTTATTCCGAATCGACGTCCCTTTCGATAGTTGGAACCCTTGTAGGTAAAAACAGAACTCTAGGGGCTCAATCACGGGTGCCTTAGGGACACTCTCAGGGCAAGGTGGCTAGGTGCTTAGCGCGCGGATTTAGTGATCGGAATGTCCATGGTTCGAACCCAACCTCTGCCTCTGGGCTTCCCCTGTCTAGGCTTAGGCAACTTGGCCTATCCCTGGCAGTATCCCAGCCCTCGTGCTTTCTTCTAGGGACATGCCAGCTAGGCACCGAAAGGGTGTTACAGCTGAATGATTTTTTTACTCTCAAAGCAAGGAGGACAGATGAGAAACATCGATCACTGTGCTCCGGTGGTCATTCAACAATCCGTGTTCAGTCAAGTCCCATTACGCCAAAACAGTCATATGACCATTTAAACGCTAGCATTACCAATCTGCCCCGATCTGTGAGTGGGACGCTTGAGCCTACTATCGGTTCATGGTGCATGTAGAAGAACTGGGTATCCTTTAGTACTGAGGGCAGGTTCCGAACCGCTGCAATCCGTGTCATTGTAGCTGAATCAATTTACCGCAAGAAATATGTGCGACATACTGTCTCACCGTAGAATAGCAGGGGCAGACGGGTGTCGGAAGTAACATTCACGAAACTAGCTGGTCCATCGATAAGATTCAGTTGTGTACTTCATTAAGTGAAAACATGTAACCCAGAGATTGGGCAGCATGAGTCCTCACACTCCCTGTGGGGCAGAGTGGAAAACGGATGTCCATTTACGTGCCATCCACCCCCCGGGAACATCGCATATGACGCCACTAGACTGAATAACATGTGTACAAACGGGTTTACCCACAACCGAATTGAAGCACGTACGAAGTTTGGCGTCCAGTAAAAAGTAAAATCGATCGACTGTCAAACAGCGCCGTTAAACCAGACAAGACATAGAAGTCAGATTGTTGCTGGTTGATGAGTCAAACAGAACAAGCAACCACGTTGACAACATCAATATCCAACACTATCAAACAAGCAGGTAGTTTGTGAGAGCATCCGTGTCTAATTTAAGCCAAATAGTTTGAATGCAGTGTATCATATTATTTAGTGTAGTGCCTGCATTGGGAGCAGAACGAATACTGTTCTATTTTTCAGCAAGCTCGGGCAACCTACAGAAGGAGCGAAATCTGGTGAGTCTCCCAAAAGAACCAAATTCGTAAGCAAATGAGTGTATTTGTCGAATTTCGTGCAATTTGGGTTCAAGCAGGTTGTCGGAGACATGAGGACTGTGCGTACCTGACCAGCTCCAATAAGGATGAAACTGGTGGTGGGCTCTCAAGGAGTTTTCACTTCCATCCACATTTTCGTCAACAATCAGTACATCATCGTACATTG
Source organism: Opisthorchis viverrini (assembly GCF_000715545.1). NCBI lineage: Eukaryota > Metazoa > Platyhelminthes > Trematoda > Opisthorchiida > Opisthorchiidae > Opisthorchis > Opisthorchis viverrini. The sequence goes on along the minus strand of NW_008752055.1, from coordinate 218,616 downwards.
TCCACATGCGAACTAGAGACAACAATCGGCAAAGTCTTCATGTATCTGCATGCCTTGAATGGGCGGCTCATTCTAGTCAGCATCGCCCATCAACAGGGAACGACTGGTGATAAACTCGTTGACAAGCCGAGTGAACAAGCTTTACCCACACTCGGTTTCAAAACAGACTGAATTTGAGCACCCTTCTCCATCAAACTACAATCAGATTAACCGAAACCCACGAACGATCCAAGCAACTGCGCAGATTCAGCAGAGATATGCCCGAAAACATAAACACGACCTCAGATAATAAAAGATAGACGTTCAACTGTAACACCCTTTCAGTGCTTAGCTGCTATACCACCCAAAGGGAACACGAGGGCTGGGATACTGCCAGGTTGCCCAAGCCTAGACAGGCGAAGTCAAGCGGCGGAAGTTGGGTTCGAACCACGGACCTTCGGGTCGGTAAATCCACGCTCTAACCACTTGGGCCATCTCGCCCGATCTTAGCGGGGAATGCTATACGCGCAATAGAACGCCCATGTACAGTCGGATGGTCAAACGGACTGCGTCTAGGTCGTACATAAGCAAGACCGCCAGACAGTGGCGCTTAAGAATAGCAGAACAAGGAAACCACATTCTCGACCCAAAAATGCTGTTCAGGTTCACAAACTGAGAAACTCGGAACCTGCGCTCTATGCCTTGACAAAGAGCCTTAAACAAACAAGCAAAATACGCCGCGACGGTTTGCAGGACGTCGGTTTGTGGGAACATTGGCAATCAATGTGCCAACTGTAATGACGCCCAATTGGTTTGTCCGACGGGAACCACAATGTGGCTCCCTCGGGCTCAGCACAATCCACACGTTCAAACATGAATTTGGCTAAACAGACTAGCACTAAAAGAGTGAGAACCATTTAAAGGTGGAAACTATTTGACATGTGTTTGTGTGTGTGTGTGTGTGTGTCATCATCATCATCATCTGTGACTTTGTGAAAGATAACAATAACCGTGACAATAAAAATGATACGTTTTTTCCCAAATCAGCGGCTAAAACAGAAGTCGAGGCTCAATAGAAAAGGAATACTTTCGTAACCTTTGTCACCTACGTAATTTCCACTGTTTCACTCCCAGATTGCCCGAAAGGAAACACCGCAGAACTATAACGGCACTTCCTGTGCATTCGGACTGGTCTCAGAAGCGTCTGATTCGCTATCAGAAAGCAGATATAATGGTAACTCGGACAAGGGAGCATATCCGTGAAATTCGAAGTAATTCGACGATGGTACGTTACCACAAGAAAAGGACGGCTAGACAGCATCGGGTTGATACTGTGGCTACGGGCCACAGTGCAAAGGTCCCATCAAGGTGGAATTCGGAACATGTCATGCGATTTGTCGCAAAGCGATCTGGTTGGTTTCGACTTATTAGTACCGATGACATGAATCTGTTGCACAAGAACCGGCACAGAAGAATTATGCGTTTCCCCGGGGACGACCGGGCCTAATTTAAAAGATACCGATAAGCACGAGGATCTGGACACTTTTTACATTCTTTGGATATATGAGTGGCCAATGGACCTCTGCTGTTTCTGGACGTTTGATTGTTCATCTCTGCATGAGTTCAGCTCCCGTAACTGGTTCTGTCGCTATATCGGATTTCGTCGTGTATCGTGCGTGTTACCGTATCCGGACCTTCCTCCTTGGGTTGACTGCGTAACAGCCTTGTGCAAGTCACAACAGCATCGCCCTGAGGAAGAACTGCCAAAAAATGTTGCTTACCAACAAACGTACTGTGAATTCAAAAGAGTTTTTGTTTCTCGGGGAAGAATTTAACGTCCCAAGAAAGTGGTGTTGACAAGTAATTATCCCAGGCAAGACTGACGTAAGAGTCCAAGGGTCTTATTTATGTGACGGTGTTTCGTACGGCAGTCACGGTCAGGCAGATGAGCAGTGTTTTGGCTCTTATATTTGCTAGTATAGAATTCACAAGAAGGGATGAAGTCAACTCGACGGGGCAAGGCCCGTCAAAAGTATTGCGATTAATGATACCTAGCTGCCTTCTAAGAACCACTCAACTCTGGCCACCCTCCCACGCAAAGCCGTTAGAATCTCCACACCCAGGGCCTGGATTGAGATTCGATCATCTAGTGAGCGATGGGGGCAATTGAAACCACAAACGAAACGATAGCACTTACCTCAAATTTCGGAAATGAAGCAGGCATATCAACGCCGTGTTTGGAGGACCATAGGTTTAGGTCGTAATCAATATCACAGAGTGAAATGGATTGTTCCAGTTCCGTATAAATTGTTTTGAAGCTAATGTTGAAAGGAATGAGGATGGAAGAGATAAGAAAAAACTAAGCTTACGCATAGCATCCGCTATGTGTTTTTCGCTATCAGGTCCGAAGTTGTGATCAAAGCAGTCATTGTGGAAGAGAACTTTAGAACTCTTCGGCATTGTGAAAAAACGATAAACAGTAGTTCAATAAGCTCTCAAGTCCATATGGTTTTTAAGACGGCTTGCCCTGGACCCTCGAGGAACAAATAAATTCGTTTTGTTGTTGAACAGACAAGTGCAGACAAATACCGATACATTGTTCGTAAGTCGATTAGACATGATATGAGCTCAGATCACTACCAAAACTCTGTGCCGAGGGACTGATCCAAGTGCATTTTCAAATTGCTGTGTTTCGTACACACCAGAGTGACGTTTGTACGCTGCAATCGATCGCACCAGTCCGGTCTTTCCGTCGTACCGGACGACTAATTGCATGTTTCAACAGTACGACCTGTGCAATGCAATGGCTGGATTTGAGAGATGAAGGCGACAGCCCCCGGTACAGTGTTAAGCCGTCCAGGGACGGAAAAGTTTACTAGCAAAATGCACACGACTTTGATAAGCAGTTGAACGCGACCTGCGTCTGGACGCAAACGTCCATCTGACATTTGTGAGGGCACAGCACCGACAGATCGTACGTGCACTTTTTGCAATGACGTAGGTGCGTAGTTGCTGGGTTGAAAAGTAATCGATTAAGGTGCAAAACTGGCATCAAAATAGGAATTGGTTCAACTGAAAATCTAGTATTCAACCCACCTCGATCGACATAGCAACCTGAATAAAAAGTACGCCACCTGGTATACGATTAAAGATCTGTTTTTAGTATGTACAAAAAATCACATCGTGATCACCCCGCAACGTGGCATACTGGTGGTTCACTACTGCGCAAACAAAGCCATACAATGATGCAGAAAGGAATGGGACAATCTAGTAAACCTGTTCCAAACACATGAGAAGGTCCTTACACCACCAGCATTCGCTCAAACGTTAGGCATAGAAAAAAAGCGTTCAGCTGTAGTACTCTTCCGGTGCCTAGCTGACATAGCACCCGAAGGAAGCACGAGGGCTGGGATACTGCCAGGTTGCCCAAGCCTAGACAGGGGAAGCGAGTGGCGGAGGTCGGATTCGAACCACGGACCTTCCGGTCAGCAAATTCGCGCTCTTACATCTTGGGCCATCTCATCCCCCTAGGCAGAGAAACTAACAGGAGGATCGCCACAGCTAGGCGTCATGTGTGCTAGCGTTGGTTCGTTCGTTGACCTGGGCGGTCAAGCTATTATATCGATCACCAATAAAGATCCGTCGTGAGTTGAAATGTCTCATCTTCAATCCTGATTGATTGGTTGTTTGTCTACGCAGTGACCTTGGGCAGCTCTTTAGCCAGTATTCTTTCTTGTGTCTCCCTCGACCACAGAGATAAACAACCAATCGTAAACTAAATCCATACCTGGCTGACACGAAAGGATATGCATGCAAATGTTGGGCGGGACCCCAGCTGCACATTGCACTGCTATGCACTACAGGGCATGGTCAACTGAACTGCTGACCCAGGCCAGAGAGCAAACCAACGATCAACTATGCAGTCTGAACCACCAACATTCTCTTCAACAGCAAATCCCTCACTGTCTCCAGCCAAGCACAAGGAGGGTGTGATACTTTGTTGGTGAAATGTGCCTTTGTTTCGTTCGTCAAAACCGACGCATGATTTTTTAAGAGTGTTGACCAAAAATAATTTTTATGGCTTCTCTGAACAATTGTAATCGATCGATTTTGTTAGGTTTCCCATCATCCAACAAGCAGGGTTTCAGTATGAATTATCTTACTACGTTAGAAATAACTTCCAGTTCCCTCGTCTCGAGATTCTCACGTCCAGACAGTAGACTAACAGAAACGGAAAGATTAGTTTTTCGTACACTACTAGTAGGTCTACGTGTCGACCAAAACCTCATTCAGTCACCGCAGTGTAAACTTCAAGGAAAAATCTGTCACTGCGTGCTACACATTCGTTTTCTGTCACCCTGTTCTTCGCGCAGTGCACGAAAACCTTCAAATCCTACACTGCTGTTACGGGATACTTTGTCTTCTCGTGACTAACGGGCGAGTGAGACGTAGAGATTAGCGACTGTATTTATTGAGGCGAAAGCAGATTCCAAATTCACAGGAAAACGCCTAGAAAGAACGAAATTCTAACGGTTTTGAGAGCAACGAAGGCTCCACAAAGAAGGTTACCGAAGTTTATTCACCATGCACCAAAGATGACGTTCGGTCGCACACGCGTGATGAGGACAGCAATGTTACGAAGTGAAAAACATTTTCCTTCTTGGAGTATGTCTGCTCTGAGCTTCGAAACAGTATGAAGCGTGGATGTCTCGGCATAAGCCCCAAGGTGCTTTCAGTGGGGCTAGAGTCCGGGCGGTGGGCCAGCCAATTCAACGAAATACCGGTGATGATGGCTGAGCTGGGCGGTGGGCCGGCCAATTCAACGAAATACCGGTGATGATGGCGCCATACTAACGGAACGTTTTGTTGCTGGTCTTTCCACCGAGTTTGGCAGTTTGATTGCAGACGTTTCATCACCAATCGAAGTGACATCGTCAGTGCGGGACAGAGTGGGCGAGTTCCTCCTCTTCCGCTTGTGTTTATAAAGTTTCTAAGCATTATTTAAGACTTGAAGTGGTTGGTTGGCCCGGCATTGGCCTTCACGTAATTTGGTTGGTTATCTGGAAATCTGCGTCGTGATCTCATTCCATTCTATCTGGTCGGTGGCGTTGGGTGTCTTCATTCGACCGTTCTGCTACTCCCTTGCGATTGAGCCGTTTTCTTCACGTTTCGTAGTCTGCTATTTTTTCATTTGATTGGCTGGTTAACTAGCCTTCTGTTTGGTGGATTTCTTCCTTTGATCCGACTGGTCAGTTGGTTGTCGTCAGGTTGTTTGACTTCCCACATGGTTCAGAGTCGAAACATACCAACCAACTGTCAAGTGGGAATCACACGCCTCAGCTGAATTAATCGCCAAAAACGTGCGTATATGCTGTTGACCGTCAGTAAGTAGACGCAGAAACGGGTTGCAGTTGAAAGAATTTTCAGATGAAAGGGTTCGAAGCAAAGCAAAGTATGTCCAACACATGCGTCGATCGACCGTTCCAGGAGTAGTAACTGAAATCTTCGATTTGAAGTTACCACAGCAGGTCACCCAACGGATGCGGTACAGAGCCAGACATATCCAGCTGCGTTTCCCGGGCGTGAGAACTGCATTCGTTGATCTTCCCAGGAATGATACCAACTGAAACCGGACAACTAAATACAACTCCCCTGTTGAGTTATGCCGATGATTGTTGAGTGCCTTTAATATGGCCTTACCAATGTCTAACGCTGCAAGAGTGTCGTCCGTGAATGATCGTTCATTAAACCACGTGTAGACCTCGACTTACTATGACATCCTCATTGACACACTTCAGCAGTGCTCCGAGTGCTCACACAATGGGTGGAGTTATGCGAATTTCACACTTGATACCGCTGGTAGCTGTGGTTCCCTCTACATCGGGCGAGATGGCCCGAGTGGTAAGAGCGCGAATTCACTGACCGGAAGGTCCGTTGTTCGAACCCAACCCCTACCTCTCGACTTCCCCTGTCTAGGCTTCGACAACCTGACAGTATCCCAGCCCTCGTGCCTCCTTCGAGTGGCATGGCAGCTAGGCACCGAAAGAGTGCTACAGCTGAACGCTCTCTCTCACTCCTTCTACATTGTGCCGATTTGAGGGCTAGCTGAAGTATAATCTGGAATCATGAAGCGCAGTTAGGTGGTACAATGGGATGGCGGGCAGTGGCCCAGGTCGGAATGAGTGGTTATATGATGGAAGTAAGTCACCTCGACTTAAGCATTAGTTCATACATCATATAGTTGTCTAGATCTTCCTTGAAGTTAGAACAATTTTCAGTGCAAGGCACCAGCTCGCTTGTTCTCCGGTTGTATGGTGACAACTTGAACACTGCACGGAAATTCGTATACTTGGAAAATGGATTCAGCAATACTTGTTGATGAAATGGAATCAGAAGCCGCACGGTATTCTTTAACTTCTGACTTTAAGATGGCGGCGTGATATTATTCTTCCTCTAACAGGCGATGTATACAAACAAGGGGTTTTCTTGAAGGGGCGCTACTCGCTTCAGCCGACGACTGGTTCCAACCTTCTTGGTGCTCCCCAGGTAAGCAGGACTCCCGAGTTTCAATCAATCCTACTTTCTCATTGAACGTAAACTGGACGCAACTGAAGAGATAGACTCAGTTGCAGACCGATTTCGTTCTAGCGTGCTGGGCTACGCCAGGTGGTCCTCACAAGAAGGAACTCTTCCGCGATAGACGAATTACTCACACTTCATAGGTTACGATGGTTAGGACGTTCACCCCGCATGCCAGAAGGCCGTCTGTCCCGCAGAGTCCTTTTCGTCCAGCTCTGTGCTGAGTGGAAGCGGCCGAGAGGTGGGCAGTGAGTGATCTGGTGATAAAAAGCGTTCAGCTGTAGCACCCTTTCGGTGCCTAGCTGCCATGCCACCCGAAGGAAGCACGAGGGCTGGGATACTGCCAGGTTGCCCAAGCCTAGACAGGGGAAGTCGAGTGACGACGCATGAAAACACTAACCAGTGATAGAGACTCCAGGACCTGACTCACCAGTGGTCGGTGACACCAGCTGAAATGGCCCAAGCGCGTAGTCTGTGGCGCCTGAGCATTAGAGCTATCGCCTTCAATGCAAAGATCCCTTGTTTTTGAACTAACTAAACAAGCCACTACCTACAATGGTTGGCTGTATGAAGCACACTTTCCCCCACTATCCGGTGGTCGAAACTGTAGCAGCTAGAACCAATGTGCTATGATACAACGTTTGTAGCTCACAATAGACTCAACTGAATCTCAGCTGAATCCCTCGTTTATGATGCTCTTCAGTTGTACCAATAAACCCCAGGTTATTTTGTCACTAGCCTACGATTCGGCGTTCAAGTGCAACACAAGAGTGGCGGAAACTCAAGGGCTGCAAACTGATGAGTCCCAAGAAAGCCCAAACCGACTGTGGGCTGCTGACGAGTTATTGACGACCCTATGATTAATGCCCCTTCAAGAAAATATACTGCGATATCTCGAGTATCGTACGAACTAAAACATAAGGCGGCCTTTGCGCAGCACATGCAGTTGAAGAATACCATAAACGAGAGATGCAGTTGAGTCTCTCATTGAAACCGAAACTGGTACACAACTGAGTGTATTTGCAAGCAGAATGTGTCAGGAGTGGATGCGAGGCATCGACCGGAGAGATTTGCACAGAATGATCAGAGCTGATCATCACAAAGACAATGTGTAACAAACAGGCTCGCCTTGCTCTGTTCGAGACGGAAAGCCCATGCCGTGTCCCAAGTTTCATACACACACACACACACACACACACACACACACACACACACGAATACGAAAGTTAGCTGGTTAGGGCATGCCTGACGTATAGAATGTGTGCGTTCACTAAAGCCTACAACGTCTCCACGGTCAGTACCTGGATGCGAGCGTCCAGCACTTGTATTAAACTTGTCTTAAATGGATGAGAGTTTACCGCTACCTCGGAAACCGAGGGTCAATCCCGAGTTCCGGGACGGGGAGACTAACAGATAAGGCATGGGGACGAAGTCCGTCGTGCACATGCTGCAATCCACTGCAAATTCATTGTTTTATGGCTCTCCTGTATCTGTGGCACATCGGTATGTGCAAATGCAATAGGCTATTTGTGAAAAACTCCCAACCAGTTGGCTTTCTTTGCCATTCCGATATGCTCAAACCTGGAGAAAGCAGACTTGTCCTCTTGAATGCGATGAATCAGTGGACTTCAGTCCCAGTTTTGAGCATCATCGAACGTTACGATATCGAAACGCATGTCGTGATCAGATTTCGGAAAAATGAATATTGCTTGAATGGTCGTATTCGACCCTGAGCGATCCTTGGGTACATCTAGACAAAGCGCACACAAAGTTCTCAACGAACCAGCTGAAGTAATCGAGCAAAACAGGACGAGTTTATAAGTAGTTTGATCCGAACTCACTTTACTTTCAAGGTGACGTTCAATGCCTGCTGCATATTCATGAAAAGACATTTGAAATAAGTGAGTCGCTCACGCTCGAAGTCTTGCGTCCGATTGAATACCTAAGAGGAGAAGGGAAGATTAGAGTAGCTTGCGGTTCGCAGTAAGAAGTAAAAAGTGCAACTCAGGGGATGCGAGGCGGCGAGAAACAGCGATAACAATGGCAAACTAGGGGTGTATCCAATGCGTATCTGGATTGGCTAACGTTGTCCCCAGAATGGCACCACGCAGCAAATACGGCTGCAAAGTGACAAGTTGAGGTTCTAATTCAGTGAATCCTAGTGACAGTAGATATACTATTCTCAGAAGGAAAACCACATGTCAAATAAGGTACGGCAGTTCGAAACACTCCCCTGTACTTACTCCACTCTGTTTGAAACTAGGTGACTAAGGTCGTTCAGTGAACGGCTCAGCAGAATCTCGACGAATCAGAGGGCAGGGTTGGGTCGACATTCTGTGACCATCAATTTATGCTCCGTAATTTAGCAGACAGACACCCTTGTATTGCAGTGTTTGAATTAGCTTTTAGAGCACCAGCAACCCAGAACGTCGACCAATATGAGACCCTCATCTGGGCATCAAAAGTGAATCACCCGATGTTATTCTCCGAAGTTAATTAATATATTCAGTTACTGTGGGGTCTGAAAAACACTAAAAGGTGGTTGAGTAAATAAAACCACAAAGGGTGAGGGCGGTGTGGAGTGGCTATGTTGGTTATATTCCCATGTCTACAACACTGATAGAAACATACTGCTGAGCGACGATGATAGTCCAGGCGTGTTTAATCGATTTCAAGCCAAAAATGTGCAATTACCCATTCTGTGAAACTGTAAAAACCCATTCGCATATTGGTTGACAAAGTAGTGGAACCAGGTGTACTGCGATAGTGAATTCATTTCAGTATCACAAAGAATCACCCTGTTGGAGGGAAAATTTTAGCGGTGCCGAACTTTGTTTTGTTGCATTCTCCCTCCCTCCTGAAGAAACCAACCAGCCAGAAACACAGATGGCATATTTCTAAAGGGTTGCTGAAAACTCTTCGACAGCCCACGACCAGTTCCACCCTTATTAGGGCACACCAGGTAGGCACAGTCCCCGGGTTTCCGTCAACCTTATGTTCTAGTTGAACCCAAATTAGACATATCTCGACAAATACGCTCGTTTGCATATCAACTAGGTTTTCACGAGAGGCTCAATTGAATCTCCCGTTTATGATATTCCTAAACTGAACGTGACACACAAAGGCCGCCTCATGTTATTACTGCGCCTACCTGATGAGCTCCAAGAAGGGCGAAACTGGCCATGGGCTATTGAAGAGTTTTCAGCAACCTTGTAAGTGGTTTCCTTGTGAAAATATGCTACGATTTCTTGAACATCGTACCAACTGAAACATGAGGCGGTCTTTGTGCAACACATTCAGTTGAAAGAATATCATAACGAGAGATTCACCTGAGTCTCCCGTGAGAACCCAGGGTAAATTTCTATTTTAATTGGAATCATGTCACAATGAAAATGATCTCAGATCACTAAATCACATCCAGTGTTACGTGAAAACAGTGGTGGTATAAGAAGTTAAGACAAGCTATCCCACGAAATCAGTGGGATCTCCTTGTCTGCACCCCAACTGGACTGCCCAACCGGAACACACACCGAAACAATCTCGAATAAGCGTAGATGGTCCGCTTTACCGAAATCTATCCTGGCAGAAAAAAAAACAGCAGGAAACTGCTGTTTATGTTGCCCTCCTTATTTTGCTTGTTTCCACTGCACTTTTCTACAAGTGTTCTCTCACCTTCTTGTACAAACCGCGTGTCTGTGTGTGCTGCAACTGAGAAAACACTGAGCAAGTATCCAAATATCAACGTGGAGAAGCGAATATCGGTTACGGCTCCTGCTTCCTGGTATGGAAACCAGTTATTCACATTAATCACAGGTGCTTCATTATGTTGCCGAGGCACTGCATTCAAAGTGCACCTGTGCCAATAAACACGCACACACACACACGTACCCACTCGCGCATCAGAAGTCAGTTCAGCACCAATCAACAGTTCGCGACCGAATGACGACTAGTCAGTGTGTGTGTGTGTGTCTGTTGGCACTCAATAGCCACGAGGCATTGCACATCCAGCCAGCCAACAACATATGTATCATCAGCCGGCAGATTGGGAGCATCGATAAACGCAACGGGCGATGAGGGCAGAATAAATCCACAAATGCCGGTTGATGAGACTGTTACTGAGACCGGTGCAAACACGTGTTTGTCCAACAACGGAGGTGTGTTTTTACTAGGCCGCACAATAGGAGAAGTGGCAACTGCCTTGCCAAAGTCAAAGTGCGGTTAGTGGGAGTCGTTATGCATGGAAGTTGGCAAGAGTATATGGCCGTACATCAGCCAGTAGAATGTGCTTCGTGGTGTTGCAAAGTCAGGAAGAACTGTACAGCTGACTGCCAAAAGTTGAAAATGCCAGTATTTCGCAAATTGCTAGATTCACCTGCCAAAATGTCTATCACGGAATCAACTTCGATCGGTAACATTGGGGGCTAAGGTTATAGTGATCCTATTAGGTATGGTCTTACAGTACAGTCTAATCCAAGCTGATAACTATGCGCTAAGGGCGTGTAACGATACCAGACAATAGCACGGCCTCAGATAATGAGGCAAAAAGTATGCCCTCAAAAGCGTTACGGACACTGGGATCGTTAATTAAGGTTATAGTGATCCTATTAGGTATGGTCTTACAGTACAGTCTAATCCAAGCTGATAACTATGCGCTAAGGGCGTGTAACGATACCAGACAATAGCACGGCCTCAGATAATGAGGCAAAAAGTATGCCCTCAAAAGCGTTACGGACACTGGGATCGTTAATCAGTCACTCAGGCTATCCACAGTTCACGCTCATTGGCGACAGGGCAGCATGGATGCGAGAGATTTCTGAAGCCGACTTATCCTGTCGCTTTGCCGAAAGTGGGAGGCCATACCCGCTGCACAAAATGGACTATTTCTGACCTTCATTGCTTGCTGGTTTTACCTACATGAGCAGGTATATACTGCTGAAATGGTACATTAGAAGATAAAGCTTGTGTTTTTTCTAACTAAGCGACCGATAACGGTTAGTCAGCCGAAAAAATCAAGGAATTGATTGACTCAGAGGAATTCTCTGTCCTTATCTCCAACTCGCAGGCTTTTTCGATCAATTTACCCACCGAAAAATCACACTGATTGCAGCTGTATTGCTTTGTCCCGTGGATGTAGAAAAACTCATACCAATCGTGGCACTATTCAATTTAGTGATCAACCTTGAGTTCAAGGTCATGCCAATAAGTGTGATCAGATCATTCTGTAGCTATGAGGCCTAAATCACAATATGAAAAACAGCTGTCAGCCACACTGCACAGTGAGCCTGGGGATTGAGAATCCGTGAGCTGTAGAACTAAGCACGTGTGTCAAGCTGATTTTACAGACGGAAAAATGTTCATTTCCGCCATAACACTACTAATAGGGTTGCTCAAAACCTTATCAGCTAAGTACCGGTTCCGTCCCCCCGTTGGGGGGGGGGGCGTCAGGTAGACATAATTCCCGAAATTCCATCAAACGTATGTTCCGTCCGAATACTGAGTAGTACGTCATTGGTGAAATATGCTCATTTGCAAAGTAAGTTGGTGCTCTGCGTGTACCATACTGCAAACTATCCCCTATTGATATACGTCTGTGAGACTTGACCCCTTCGAGTTCACGAAATTCGTACACCAAAGGCATCCAAACAATACCGTCTGCGACAAATTTAAAAAAAAAAGACGGTAGTGAACGGACAATGTCCCTATCAGACAATTCTGCTACTACACTTCACACTTTTCGAAAGCGACTCAACACAGACTTTTCCAGCAAACTGGGAAAGCCCTGCTGAAACCTGATCTAAAACCGGAAAAACCTACGAATATTGTCACCACTTGTTTGTACAGGGCTGCTACTCGAGAGGTTAGACAAGGGTGAGGGTGTACACCATTAAGGCTGAAAACACCTCGGGCTTTCCTTCGTCTACACAAGTCGGTAAGGAATGGGAACTGACTAACCCAGTGTTTGAAATTGGTCGTTGAATGTCGTTTGTGAGCGAGGGAGTTGCCTTGCCCTTGTACAAGAGACAGTGGCGGCAAATTAGCTAAACTAAGTAAGTTGTTGATAGGTAATAGATAGGCTTTTGGTGGAAATTAAGCTTCCTTTCTTTTCTTCTCTTCGTCTCGCATGCAATCAGCGGACACATCGCAGAAATGACAAGCCGATTGAGTACCGGATCTCGCTCAATGCAGACTTCGCCCTCAGAAATGTGGTGACATCACCATCACCAAGGCGGGACGATGCCCAAATGCTTCACGAAGAATTTCAGTCTGGTTCACACCAGTTTTATCCGCTGGGGTTTTTCCCAGCATACGCAAACCGTATTACAGATACGATACCATTGTGTTGAAAAGATATCAACCACAAAGACATTGCCATTCTAGTGAGAATAAAAATACTTGAACGGATGGCAATAAAAGTTGCGCAGTTCGAACAGTCATCGTGCACACCGATGGAAAATATGAAATTCGAAAGTGCACGGGACGCGAAGTCGTGTTGGAAAGTAGGTCTCTCAGTACTCCTTCCTCTGTCCATCTGATGGCACACGCTATAAGCACCTGTGTAATACGGCAGCACACTACGTGTTGTGACAGTCACTNCCTCAGTACTCCTTCCTTCGTCCATCTGATGGCACACGTTATAAGCACCTGTGTAATACGGCCGCATAGTACGTGTTGTGACAGTCACTCAGTTAGTGCTAACGATGCTGCTTTTTCATGCAGCTGTTATTGAGAGAGAGGATATCATAAATATACGGTTAACCATCCCTGTTTCGATAACAGCCTTACAGACTACACGGAGGGGTGGAATACAGGGAGACCAGCAACACTCACCTTTGTCATTTCTTCCAAATACCGAGGACTTTCTGCGTCCAGATCGTTCAAAGCGTTGGTATAGTTCGAACGAGTACGCTCAACCTCCTTCTCCGCCTTCTTCAATTTGTCCTGCATCTTCTTGAGCTGTTGAGAGGAACGAGACGGACAGTCAATTCAGTGCTACGAAACGCAGCTAAGAAGACAGCCTGAGTCAATTCTTCAGGCGTCATAAGACAAAAAAAAAGGTGGATGGAGATCTCTGGCAGAAACCAGGGTAAGGCGAATAGAATCTCCCCCGGCTCACCCTTGACTTTTTCACTGCCTGTCTAAACCGACACAAACCATCCGTCTAATTTTCATTACTCAAACGATAAAAGTGTCATTAGAGAGGTATAGAAACGCATTCATTTCTACCATAAAGAACTGATGGATACAAAATCGGGACGGAACAAGCAAGCAAACGGGTTTTTATGGAGAGAGAGAGAGAGAGAGAGAGAGAGAGAGAGAGAGAGAGCACTTCTTTCAACAACGCTGTCCACGACGCATCTTGATAAGCAATGTCGTCGCTGTAAAGGATCACTTAGACACCGAACACACAGGCATTACCAACGTTTTTTGGAGGGAAACATGTTTAGCCATACCAGAAAAAATCGTTCAGCTGTAGCACTTTTTCGGTGTCTAGCTATCATGACACACGAAGGAGGCACGAGGGCTGGGATACTGTCAGGTTGTCCAAGCCTAGACAGGGGAGTGGCAGAGGTCGGGTTAGAACGACGGACCTTCTGGTCAGTAAATTCGAGCTCTAACCACTTGAGCCATCTCGCCCCCAAGCCATAACACCAGTTACTTATCCCACACCGATCCAACAAGAAAAATCACAAAGCGTTAACTTGTATCGTTCCAACTTTTTGAAAGAAGTGCAACTCGTAATTTATGATTTTCATGACTAGTCTGTATCGATTTGAGGAGAAATTTGCCCATATTCCAAACTCTCGCCTTGCTAATCCTTTCCTTTTGACTAGATGGGATCAAATAGCAGAGGGGGAACAATTTTTTCAAACAGAGCATGCAATCCTACTTTGAGCACTCATTCTGCATCAACCAAAAGTGGGCGTGCCCTATCACTATTTATCACAAATACAGCGAAATTTAACGCGAGGCACTGGTAGGTATGAACCATTTTGCCCAAATTCGAATTTGTGACAAATCGACGCGTCGAGAAAGTCAGAGGTGTGATCATTAGTTGGACCATCTGTGGCGCCAGCGGCACAAGCGCACACTAAATGATCGCAAAAAAACGCCGGCATACAAGTGAGCTGTGAACAATGTACAGTTAACGTCCACAGAGAGCGTTGGCTGAAGTTGACGAATTTATCTATAAATGGGTTTTAGTTATTGAACAGCTGGTTCCTAGCAGCCCCAACGACGGTGGGTGTTGCGCTACCGGGAGTGCTGTTCTTCACGCCAAGTTGGGAGTGGCGTAAACTACAAACTGAAGGGTATGCGGGTAAAATGGAGAGTGTAAACCCAGTTGTTAGTCCCTATTTGGCAAAGGAGCCGGATATAGACTCTTCAATGTTCGGCCAAAAACACTGCAAGATCTGGTGGCTAGATCTTATTCGTTTTTACACTCAGCCATATATGGGACGACGACGAAAGGGATGATGACGACTTGCAGCGAAGTAATGAAAGCCATTACCAGCAAACTCAGCTGCGCTGGTCACTGCCGTCTTCCTGGATGGGGATCCCGG
>NW_008752055.1:188291-203334 GCF_000715545.1 Opisthorchis viverrini | reverse complement strand
ATCAGCTCCCGCCTGCAATGCGCAGCTACCTCCCTTCCTCCCCCCCAAATCATCGGTGAACGAAACTGCGGCAGCTACAACCACTGTACGACGAGTACGCGGTTATTACAGCTGATAATGATAATGATGATGATGATGACGAGGTCGCTAATGATTATTACACTGGTGATGAGGATGACGATGCTATCGAAAGGAGCGGGACCAGTCATGCTGGTGGCAGGGATAAAAGAAATGAATGGAAATGAACCAGCGTTGGCTTCCGAAAATCTCTGAGGGAGATAAACTCAAACGAAATGAGAAAACGTGCCAAGACAGAGTTACATAAAGACTCCAGATTTCGACCTGCAACCAGCTGCTAATCAATTGGGAGAAAAAACACTACTTTTCATTCGTCGGTTGTGCTTGCGCTGTCGGAAACGGACAAGAAAGAATGCCGTCTGCTGGTAAGATACACTATCTAGCTAGGTATGCATTCCTTCATGGATCTTGTGGGTAGTTGCCTCGCTAGGTTCCCTATGGTTACATGACGTCTTGCGAAGCGTATCCGTATTGCTGACAGTCGTTCCTTTTACAATGTCACAAACGTGATGAGAGATGCGAAAGAAAAACTGGACGTTTTTGTTGGTTAATTGACAGTCACGAAAACTCTTGATGTGGAGTACACTAAAATCAATATACTGTGTGGCAGAAAGCATGTGTAGAGCGCTGAGAGAGCATAACCTAATGTGAATGCCCTTCACGCCCACAAGCTGTTCTCTAGCACGGCCTGATTTTCTTCGGAGCCGCTTTGTACAGAGGAAAGAGTATACATCTATTTGAGAAGTTTCGGTCAGACTAAACGCGTGAATCATCATCATTATCGACACCGATCCTTCACCGCCGTACAACTATGATTTATTTGAAAGCCCTATTGTAAAGAAACTACTAAGGGTGAACGGGGAAGGGACTTAGTGCTAGCTTACCACAATCATTCCGAGGTGCCTACATCTTCAGACATTCACTCAGCCAATCTGGATAAAGGCTGACAACAAGAAGGCTATTGACATCGGTTGACAGCCATATCTTGTAGTCTCCAACCATACACAGTGAGGATCACGCGGTCCCCATTCTGTAAGGCGAGTAGCACCGACAGCACCCAAGCGTTTCATGATCTCCCTCATACTCCTCTGCCAAGTTAAGGGTTGGCCACCTCTCTGTTTACGCCACTCTGAATGGAAAACAGCACTCTCTTCGGCAAACGATGGTTCGGCATACGCAACACAACCAACGCAGCTTCTGGTGCTGGACAGAAGCTGCCTGTCGCGCTTACCCCGAATGTTCGGAATAACACTACGAGTGCTTCAAAGTAGTCAAACTTCTTGACCAATCTATTGCATACACTAAGTCAGTACTTGGTTACAGAGACAATCCCCGCACCTGTCTTCTGTAGGAGAAGACGGTTCTGATCGGCCTCACGGACGGTCATTTTGTACTGTTGCCTGATAGGACCCCGTGTCCCTCAAGGCTCAGATTAGCACGTATATACCAATCTGCTTGTGAAACCAAACGGGCAAATAAACAACGCGGGAACAACACTGCACGCCCACTCGCCTACTGAATGGGTATTCTACTGGTCGATCATCAGACTACACTCCATCTCCGTCATGTTTATACACCTGAAATTGCATAATTGGGACCCGTGTGTGAAGTCCACAATGTGGCAGCCCAGCAAAAATGTTTGGCGAGAATTGTTCAGTTTGGTTTGGTTCTTCAACAACTGCAGCTTCGTTCGCTGAGGATAGGGAGAATAACGGGATGGGAGTCAAGTGTTGCAGACGACCGCTTAGTCAGGTCATTGTCGTCGAATGGATGGGTTTGTCCAATATGGTAAGGGGTGAGAGCTACGCAGTGGAGGCGACAGCTTGGGAACACGGGCTATAATGACGAGGCGACACAGCCTTATGCGTCAGAATGACTAACCATTCGTTTGGCCCATTCCGCGATTCTCGCGGAGGCGGCGACAGTTACCAAAGAGACTCACTTAACTGGGAAGGACCCCCATGTTTCATTGCTAAGTTATACACTGCTTATCAATGGGTCGACTAGATCAGATACAAAGCTGGGGGAAGAGGCAAACGGTCTTCTGACAAACGAAGTAAGTGGCGCAACCCGTGGTTTGTGCGGTCAGCTGATCTATCGACGGACTATTGGGAGACTACAGATGGACCATTGTACACTCTACCCTTGACATTCAAGCTGATATTACGTCGGTGCCACGAATGCCGGCACAGCCAGACAGGGTCTGCTGTTGAGAATCGCGAAATGGTGTCACATTGCAGTAACGTCGTTCTCACAGGACTGTTCAAGTGCATATTCACTGAGTGCATATTCACCGAGTTTGTTCTCCATGGGAACGAGCAGCCACTTGCGCAATCTGTTTTTGTATCTCTCGTGTCACTGTGGCATTGTCAGAGGATTGTTTTTCCTTTGGTAGCTTCGGCCACGACAGAATTGTCACCTTCCACCCGTGTTTAGATTTGTGTCCGTCTGTGCAGCGTCGATCATTGTTACTGTGATATTGTCATTGTTGTCACTAAGACACGCCGCTTTTCGTCCATGGATTTTGCTTACCAATTCAGCGCGTGTGAAATGATCAGCTGACTTTGAATAGCTTCACCACCATAACTGACGTGCTCTCCAACTAGAAGTGACTGTCTGTTTGGATTCTGATCTATTCGAAGATGGGGATCTCCGTGTACTTCTCTTTGGTTGCAAAATCAGCCTTGAAGTCCCTCATCATTTTCCGCTAACGTAGACCGCTTTCCGTCGACATAAAGTTGCTACGAGCCATCAAGTGCCAGGCCTTGAGTTGTGTATCACTGGCCTACCGGAAGGTCAAGTTGCNCTGGTGCTGGACAGAAGCTGCCTGTCGCGCTTACCCCGAATGTTCGGAATAACACTACGAGTGCTTCAAAGTAGTCAAACTTCTTGACCAATCTATTGCATACACTAAGTCAGTACTTGGTTACAGAGACATTCTGTAGGAGAAGACGGTTCTGATCGGCCTCACGGATGGTCATTTTGTACTGTCGCCTGATAGGACCCCGTGTCCCTCAAGGCTCAGATTAGCACGTATATACCAATCTGCTTGTGAAACCAAACGGGCAAATAAACAACGCGGGAACAACACTGCACGCCCACTCGCCTACTGAATGGGTATTCTACTGGTCGATCATCAGACTACACTCCATCTCCGTCATGTTTATACACCTGAAATTGCATAATTGGGACCCGTGTGTAAAGTCCACAATGTGGCAGCCCAGCAAAAATGCTTTGCGAGAATTGTTCAGTTTGGTTTGGTTCTTCAACAACTGCAGCTTCGTTCGCTGAGGATAGGGAGAATAACGGGATGGGAGTCAAGTGTTGCAGACGACCGCTTAGTCAGGTCATTGTCGTCGAATGGATGGGTTTGTCCAATATGGTAAGGGGTGAGAGCTACGCAGTGGAGGCGACAGCTTGGGAACACGGGCTATAATGACGAGGCGACACAGCCTTATGCGTCAGAATGACTAACCATTCGTTTGGCCCATTCCGCGATTCTCGCGGGGGCGGCGACAGTTACTAAAGAGACTCACTTAACTGGGAAGGACCCCCATGTTTCATTGCTAAGTTATACACTGCTTATCAATGGGTCGACTAGATCAGATACAAAGCTGGGGGAAGAGGCAAACGGTCTTCTGACAAACGAAGTAAGTGGCGCAACCCGTGGTTTGTGCGGTCAGCTGATCTATCGACGGACTATTGGGAGACTACAGATGGACCATTGTACACTCTACCCTTGACATTCAAGCTGATATTACGTCGGTGCCACGAATGTCGGCGGTTAGCAAACACCGTCCTAACCTTCATAATTTAGGAAGTCTTTTGTCAATCTGCCGGAACTAATGCAGCTGTCCAGACAGACGAACTTAGCAACGTCGATCAGCTCACCTGCAAGCATGATGTTTGGGTTCGAATCCACCCAGTCTTACATTACATTACATTGTGAAGCGCATACCGAGCTGTAAAGTCTATTTACTTAGGTTATTTAGAACAGCTTACATTTCTAAAAAGTGTGGTCCGGGAAGAGGAACATCACCTCGGCGTACTCAACAGACTTGGTCGAACACCCCGGGAGTATTTCGATCCTCAAGTTGTTAGAGGCACGTAAAGAATCAAGCAGCACATCGACTGCGAAGTTGAAGAGAAAGGACGACTGGTGGACACCCTTTCCGACACCAGTGGACGTGACGGATTCAAGAGAGTGCACATCCAAGGGATGAGGCATAAAAAGACTTATGACAGACAGAAATATAGAAGGGATACCCTTCATCGTCAAACTACCGGGTTTCGACGACCAATGGAGTCAAAAGCAGATTTGAGATCGATGAAAATGATGAGTGTTGGTCGTCGGAAGGAGTGGCGCAGTTCAAATACCTGTCACAAAGTGAAGAAGTGGTCAGTCGCTAGGCAGAATTCTGCACCGAAACTGCTTTGCTGCTCTCAGGTGCTGCTACGGCTAAGAAGCTTATCCCGCACACGATTAGCCAAAAGATCGGGCCGCTTGCCGGTCCAGCATCAAGGCGACCTCTGACTGACCGAAAGTCTGGAACCAACAGCCAATCCGATCCAGTATCCGCCGAATACCGGTTGCCAATGGCGCAATTAGGCGTCAAAACGTCCACAATGTTGTCGCTGCGTACATTACATACGATGCTGTCTTTGACCTGGTTTTTGGCGTTAATACACCTTATGCAACTTTTGGTGATTGTTTTGACAAGAATGCCAGTTGGAAGGTTCAGAATGAGAATTAAGCTGAGCAATTGGTGTTATTACATGAATGCAACCACAGCCAGGGAGAAACCCAGCTTGAGTCTCAAAAATCTAACTCTCTTGATGATGGAGCAACCTATGTAGGATACTACCTAGGAATATCTTGGAAACTAAGGGTACTAGACTGATGCCTCGGTGGTTTTCGGACGACGTTTTTGCGTCTTTTTCGAATATAGAAATCACTGTCGGTCCATCCTGTTCATTCGTTATACTTTCACGGTTTCAGACACTTCGGTCCGGTTGGTTGTCAAGACGAACTCATCACCTTCTCTGAAGAGTGCAGGATCCAAATCGTCATGACCCGGCGATTTGTTGCGCCGAAGTAAGGAAATCGCACACTGGAAGTCCGTTGTCGACGACGGACTGATGTCGATATTTCACTCGGGTCCGTTCAGTCCTTCCAGAGGTTAAGTTTGGCTTGGACCATTCTGGCGTTATCTGAACCAGGAGGTCTATTTGCATATGAAAGTAACCTGGACATTCGTCAGCGTTTCAATCTTACTGTGCATAAAGCATATCGCGTATTTCAAAAACCCACCTGCAGAAGTGTAGACGTGCGAACCTGAGGTCTGTATCCCCTCTTAGCAAGTCGGGATCAACCTAAAGGCGGGAGAACCCTTTTTCGATGGATAGCCACTGAGTTGAAAGATAATAGCGAGAAGTTTCTGTTTCTAGTTGTCCTAGTTCCATTTGATTTGCCTCAATAGTAGTTGACAAGCACCTGTTTAGACTCACTGTGAACGATATTAGAGAGAAGGGGAGATCAGACGGCTGTTTAGAGGCGCGTACGACCTACAGATCAGCTTTAGTTGACATAACATGAAGTGACTGTCTGTTTGGATTCTGATCTATTCGAAGATGGGGATCTCCGTGTACTTCTCTTTGGTTGCAAAATCAGCCTTGAAGTCCCTCATCATTTTCCGCTAACGTAGACCGCTTTCCGTCGACATAAAGTTGCTACGAGCCATCAAGTGCCAGGCCTTGAGTTGTGTATCACTGGCCTACCGGAAGGTCAAGTTGCCAACGTCGTTCGGATACGAATTGCATGTTATGTCCACTAAAGCTGATGTATAGGTCGTACGCGCCACTAAACGGCCGTCTAATCTCCCCTTCTCTCTAATATCGTTCACAGTGAGTCTAAACAGGTGCTTGTCAGCTACTATTGAGGCAAATCAGATGGAACTAGGACAACTAGAAACAGAAACTTCTCACTATTACGAAAGCAAAAGTGGAAACTTCGTGACCGACGTATTGAACCATGTTTAACCAAACACCGACTGACGATGGATTAATAATATCTGAGGAAACTTGATTCCGTGATCTGTCGTTTCTCGTGATCGCCAGGAAACATGAAGGAAATTCGAGTAGTTGATTGTTTCATCCAAGATGTCAGGCGACACGGGCCTTGGCAACGGCATCACCCCTGTATATGTTGTGTTCCTCGCTAGTCCAGTATTATTCGTTCATTCTCGTACAGTTCAGTTCAGTTGAGCTTAGTTTCCGTACAGTGAACTTAGGGCGCTGTCACCGGTATAAAGGGAATTCAGATGGCTAAGTTCTTCATGACCACTATTTCCAGCTCTTTTGTGTTGCCCTATCGGACAGGCCTCCCAGCAAGTGATATGGAACACTAGTCCGCTGCATCCTGAGGACAGCTATGCCTTGCTTTGTGATGCAAAGTGCGAACGAAAGACCACTTTTACCTCAGGGCTTAGCCCCGATAAGCCCTCTATAAGACAACCGTGATGCTGTCCTGTCTGAGTATCTGTCAATTAAAACGGGAGCTGGTTGTCAGCTTGCTTTTCTCCTAGCTCGATTGGTTGTCTAGCATAAGGTAGGCTCATGCTCTCAAAAAAATTCAGTATTGCTCTCAAGACTACCATGGCCCCGCTGGTCGATGGCAAGTATGATGGGACTTAAGCAAGTAAATAAATAAATAAATAAATAAATAAATAAATAACCGTCCACCTGTAACTTTCTGACGGTGCCCAAATGTCATGCCATCCGAAGGAAGCACGAGGGCTGAGATACAGCCAGGTTGCCCAAGCCTAGACAGGAGCGATCGAGGTGCAAAGGTTGGCTTCAAATCACGGACTTCCCGGTCAGCAGACCCGCGCTCTAACCACTGAGCCATCTCAGGTTTACGAGGCTTAAATGGGCAATCGCGGTCCGTACTTTCGTTCTTATACTCCCTAACAAGCTTCTCGTGTTTATTACGCTTGTTGAGAGTGTACGAAGTGATGCCAGTTTGCCGCAAAGTCGTTTCCGTTTACCATTTCAACTGGGCAGGATTGGCCTCCCAAAGTGAATGACGCTCAGTGGTTTTGCAATCTGCACAGGCTAGCTCAGTCCCGTGCACAGACCATTAAAGCGAAGCAGAGGTATTCACATCTTAAAAGGATTGCGAAAAACAAACGTAAGAAAACTGGCCAGTCATTCAGTGACATGGTTGCTTCAGCTGGAATTGCAGACTGAGATTCTCTGCTTTGGTGACCAGAGCTTTCATCAGATTCGGTTCGGTCAGCTGTAGCACCCTTTCGGTGCCATGCCACCCGAGGGAAGCACGAGGGCTGGGATACTGCCAGGTTGCCCAAGCCTAGACAGGAAAAGTCGAGAGGTAGAGGTCAGACGCGAACCACGGATCTTCCGGACAGTAAATTCGCGCCCTAACCACTTGGAAAGTCTCGCCCGATGAAATGAGCTTCGTTATGACTTGGGTATTCGCACGGAGGCAGTGAGCGCGGAGTTGGTTCATTAGGTTCACTATATACAGGACGGTGGTTTCTGGGCAGCTAGTAGTCGACTCAGTAGACTTGGCTAGAACACTGTCTTCAAACACAACCCTGAACAATCATGCGGTAATCTAGGCTGGTGAAAGTCTATTTATGCGGCGATAAGCCAGGCAATGTAGGCAACGCACTAATGAATGGACCGACAGTGTAGTCGCATGAGATTAGGTATTCGAAGTTGGACCAAGCGCAAAGCGACATGACCTAATTGGGTTCACTGCAAATGGAGGTGTACGTGATATCATTAGGATATAGATTGTCCCGGAGTTGAAGTAATGTCACGTTATTTCGTTTGTCAATCGATCATCCGGCTTTGCCAACATCTCGCCAGCTTGCTGACAAATCATACGAAAGTTTCGGACTTCGATCGCTTTGACCGGCAAAGCGAAAACAGCAGAAAGCAAGTAAAAGTAAATTCGCTGAATTGACTGATCTCCGAGCATAAGGTTGTTAAACAACTGGCTCTTAGGTGTCATTTTAGCCAAGAAGTTTCAGAATGTCCCCACAATTCCCCTTGTGAGTCTTAACAATATCTCATCTCTCCAAAGCCCTAATGTAGAGCAGTAAAACTCCTTTGGGAATAGCCGAAAAATGATGAATCTTGTTCCTATTCACGATGGTCCGAATGTAATAAAATAATAATCGTTCAGCTGTAATACCATTTCGGCGCCTAGCTGTCATGCTACCCGAAGGTAGCACGAGGGCTGGGTTACTGTCAGGTTGCCCAAGCCTAGACAGTGGAAGCTGAGAGGCAGAGGTCGGGTGTGTCCTCTGCCACTGTGAATACGGAACTCCCTATAGCCTCAAGAGCCTGTTTGTGTACCCTTATCCAAGCGTCTCCGAGTATCGCGTCTCGACGAGCTTTCGCCCGCTGTGTTCAAGCGCCGCCCTCAAGTTCTCAATCACTATCTGTGTAGCTAGAGTCTCTCTGGAAAAATGACCATTCCAGACAGCTAGGGTAAAGCGGCAATAGTACCAATCCAGGTTGCCCAAGCCTAGACAGGAGAAGTAGAGATGCACAGGTCAGATTCAAACCATGGTCTGCCAATTTGCGCTCTAACCACTGAGTCATCTCGCCCCAGGTGTACACTTAATTCGTCCCTCGTAAATACTTTTCTTTCCTTTTCGTATTCCATTACTTTAGTTAGCGATTTCACGGTATGTTTTTGGAAAGTATACTGAAAATTCACTCAATTGAAAGTGGTGAAGTAGTCGATCAGGATGGGGAACAAGAAGTGTTGTTGACCAGACAAACTAAACAAACATACGAAGAGTGAACAAGCATTTGAGCAGGCGGAAATTGAACGAAAACGAAACACGGTGCTAAAAATCCCAAGCTTTGGGGCGGGGAGGGGGCGCGCACCTATCCGGTAATTGTAAAAAAACGCTCACTTTGAAATGGAAAACAGCACCAAATGTATCACCACAAATGGGATGCAGGCAAAAATACAATCTACAAAAAGCGCACTGCTTGTTCACACGCAGATAAGCATTGTGGTGACAATTCACAAAAGGACAAACGTCAGGGAGCAGGAGTTCGGAACAGGGAAGAACGATGTCAAACTATGGGTTCAAGGAGGGCATATGGGGCGAAAACTGGAAGGCTGATGTGAGCACCAAGAGCTTTGAGCTATCTGAATAGTGTTCACGTCCATGCTGTGCCTGCTTCGTGCGGCTTGCATTGACTCTTTGGCCAATACCCTCGATCCAGCTAACCGCCTGCTAGCCTCTATTTAAGGAATAAATCAGTTACAGGAATGTTTTTCTAGTCAGACTGCCCACGGGTAGTGGTCGGCGTTTGATGGCTACAGGAATGTTTTTCTAGTCAGACTGCCCGGCGTTTGATGGGACCCAATGTTAGCTCTCGTGAATGACTCCGCAAGAGGCCACGTTGCTGCATGTCGGCTACGAAAGCATCGGACAACATCTTCAAAGTGAAGGGCCGTTGCCGAGATGGTCTGGGGTCTAAGGTCCGTCTGCAGAACGATGGTACTGTTCTCATAGTACAACATATCAATACCACCGTATATGTTTAGATACACACAAGGCGGAGAAACACTCGCGCCAAACTTCCGGAATTCGACGAAAGCACTGGTCGCCTAAAACCTCCAGTTTCAGGACCTATGACAGGTGGGGATCTATGAAACAAAACCAACTGATTCGAGGAAATTAATGACTCCCTGAAATCGAAACAAGAGCTGCAGATCCATGGCGGCAACAACGATTTGTCGCGGCTTCAGACAGACTCAAGAAAAAGGCGAAAAACATACCAACCGCTACTGAGCTGTTTATAGAGTGGACAGTGAAGCAGTGAGTAGAAAGGCAACAGGTGCGAATAACAGGCAAATCGTTTTCGCAAATCAGACTATGCCAATTGATTTTTTTGTCTCGGTACTGTAATCGGTGTCAGCGGACAGATCGCGCAGCGAAAAATATGAAAAAGCTACACTACAATCAAATGGATACTATCCACAAAACGGCATCACAGCAAACTGGGGCTGACTTTGAAATGCGGCAAAAACATATTTGTGTAGGGCTGATCGTATCGGAGTCAGCCCCACCTCACCACTACTCACTTTGTTATTTTATCCTGCTGGATGGAAGAGAAAAGGTAGNAGGAGGGGATGGTGTATAGAAATTGGCGACAACAAAAACGAGAGGGAAAAATCGTCCACAGAAAGTTCAAGTCTACATAGAAACGATAGAGATGAAGACTGAAACCAAAGACATTCATCCGAACAAACGACACTCCGTTCAAAAGCGGAAGAGGCAGCAGGCCTCTAATAAAAAGCACCTCTTGTCGAAAAGAACATTATGCAACTCAGCTCCAATGACCTTTTGTTCACTCTGTAAATCACAGCTCCAAGCAAAATGATCCCACATACAGTGAAGATGACGATCAATGACCGTTCAGATGTAACAGTCTTTCGGTAACCAGCTGTCGCGCCATCCGAAGGAAGTACGAAGGGTGAGATACTGCCAGGAGCAGTCGAGCTGTCGAACCACGAACCTTTCGGTCAGCAAGTTCGTGACTAATCCGCAGAGCTGTTTTAACTCCGAGGATCTGACCGGAATATGAATCCGGTTGCCTTCTCACTTAAAGGTCATCAAATAAGTTGCGTCGTATAAGGCTGTCTCAGCATAATTTCTATCGACTGTTGTGACGCGCATCGGATGAGGACAGATCACGGTGCGATTTCTGTTGCTAGCCCAGAACATAATCGCTCGGGGGTGGTCAAGGCTCAATGGTGGTAGAGGAAAAAGTCGGAGAGGCTCATGGCTAACCTACGCCCTGATCATTTCCTCAAAAGCTTGGTAATGGAAATTCGCATCAGTACGAGCTAGGTTCCAGTGACAGGCCGTGCTGAGCATCGCTCACCGCCAGGTAGTCCAGACTCAATAAAAAGCCGATTAGGAGACAGGGTGGCGTTTCCTATCGGCCACAACCTCTGCTGTGCTTTCTCTCTCTCTCAAGGACAGGCAATCTACTTAAGTGGACAGTTGAAACGAGTAGTATTTCGCACCCTATAACCAAGAGGCGACTCGCCGAAGTGGAAAAAACAGCTTTCCTCAAGGTACTTGTCAAGCAGGAATAAGGATGAGTGGTGGTTGTTTCTTTGGGATAAGTGGACGGACCAACATAGTTAAAGGACTCAGTGGAAATTCGCGTCGCTCACTTCGGAGGCCAACCTATCTGATCGGGGACAGACCAACTGCAGTAGGAAGGGATTATGATGCAGTGAATGGCTTTTGCCCCACTAGTGCTTGGTTGGGTAGTAAGTGTTGAAAACCAGGACTGTTAGAAGTCATAACTTTGTTGATAGGTGAGCTGAAGAGTCCTCCGTTTGGGTTTCACAGACGTTTCTGCATGATGATCAATTGAGTATATGGGTTTTGTGCCATAGAGTTCTGGATCTTTTTATTGGTGTAGACTCAGCTGTATACCAAGGGAGGATTCACGCATTGGGCGTTTATACGAACATCCAAACATTAGGGATTTATTCCACAGGCCAGGATTGAACAGTACTTTTGTTTCGGGTTGATTTTCCGTGAAAACTGTTGAACAACCGATATTAGTACTAATGACGCCTCACCGAGTTGTGTTTCACAGGATGTAGTGTGGATGAAATTAGAATACAGCAAGGTGTTTTGTGTTGAGGGCATGTCGTTGGTGTATGTTTTTTTCACGAAAGCGAGGTTCTAAGGTGTTGGACTACGAAGTCCTGTACATAATTATTCGGTCGCACAAACACGAAGATGTGCGCTGACGACAAGTGTCCGCCATCACATGTGATGAATTTCAACTCCTCGTACCGCAGAACCCTCAGACATACTGAAGAAATCTTGACTTATCATCGAAATGCGATGGATTAAGCTTCGCAGGTCTGATAAGTTACTCTTCATTTTGTACACTTTCCTGTCCTTCTTTTACCATCCGCAAATTAGGTTAGAGAGCAATCGATACAGGACCAACGCATGACAGCCATACCAATTAGCTGATACCCGGTTTAGAGAGTCCAGAACGGTTACACAGTTCAAACAGCAAATCGTATGGGTAACAGATTTGGAGTTCATCAAACTGAAAATCCGTTACTGTGTGGTTGCACCAACGCGTACTTTCTAGGGGCCTCTTCAGCTGTCAGCACATCACCTGATTGGGTGCATGCATTTCGCCTCAGTCATCGGACAACTGTAACGTCCATAGGAACAGGCCTCTCTCATATGTGTGGACATGGTAATTGCTGAAATTATTAGCAGGGACAGTTCACGTAATGCGATCGGCGGTTACTCAGAGAACGCCGCAGATGTTGTTCAAAGAGGTTCAGTGGGGTGCTGTGGAGGAGGTTAGAGAGATTTGACGGAGTGAATAGTAGTCGCCGTCCAGCTGCGATAGCCTTTCAGCGTATAGCTACCTTTCGATTCAGTGGAAGCATGTAGGCTGAGATGCTGCCAGGTTTTCCAAGCCCAAACAAGAGCAATCTGAATGCGAGCGCTGAGTTCCGACCATGCATCTTAAGAGCTATGTCGAGCTGAGTGAAGGCGTTAGTATATATAACAGCGACATGTACATGTGGACAGTCAATTGTCCGGTTGATGCGGTATAACTGCAACATAAATGCGGTTTCCCCGTGGTTTTACACCAGTTAGCGATGAAATAAACAATACCCGAAGCGTTGCTTGTCCAGTCATCACCATCATCATCGACAGCATGACATCAGTGTTCAATACCGATGCTTCACTGGCACACAACCATGATTTATTTGAAAGCCGTATGGTAAAGAAAAGAGTAAAGCTGGACGGGGGAGGGACTTAGTGCTAGCTTACCACAATCATCCCGAGGTGTCTACACCTCCAGACACTCACTCAGGCGATCTGGATGAAAACTGACAACAAGAACGCCACTGACATCGGCTGGCAGTCATATCTTGTAATGTCTCTAAAGAGGCACAGTGAGGAACACGCGGTCCCCATCCTGGAAGGCGGTGGATAAAATGTATCTAACAGCTGGCCAGCATGAGCCGAGTGACATCAGTAGAACCACTGATTACTCATGCATGGTCAGTCGAGAAGGTCGGCCCGAGTCAGATGTGGTGTGAATCAGGAAGCCAAATGGGTGGGCAATGATGTAAAATAAGCAATATATTCGGCACGCTGTACCTCATCCAAACCTGCGTTGTCATGTGATACAAAAGGGCAGCGCGGAAAAGAGATGTAAGAATAAGAGGGTACGCTGTATAAATGTTGGGTGCTCACCTGTTCTGGAGTCCCAGAAGGATCATTTTTCGCATTCTGCACCTGCACTTGTAACGACCGCTCCATTTTACACGCCTGATGGTACTCTTTCTTGCCGTTATAAACTTTCCTTAGTCGTTTGGCCCACGGCTTCTGAGCTTGTTCGAAATCCTGCTCAAATAGTTTCGCCTCCTTCAGGCCATGTGGAGGAAGGGGAGTTTTGTGGAAATGCTCTTTTTGCCAGTGCTTGAGTCCGGTGAGAAGTTCGTCGATGAGCTGGGTTTGTACACTCTGTATGGATGGTGGAACGCAGAGAATAATACAGAATAAGTGAGAAAGGTAACAGTACGCTAGCGTATGGACCCAACATAGCAACAGTTCAAAGTAAAAAAGGAACTGTCCAGTTGAACGGCGCGGACCATTGCATTCGACCGTGAGCAAGCAAATTGAATACATGGGTTCGTCTCAATCAGAAACCATGAGAAAATGTCGATTAGCCTTCGAACCCAACTGAGAATATCCGTTAGTAACAATGAAAAAGTTAAAGCACAGCTAAAGGATAGAAACATAGCACAATAAATCAAATAAATCAACAAATACGTGTACTATTTCCCATATTAGACGTCAAATCGGACGACAGGTGTAAAGTACCAGATTAAACTGAGCAAGTAGTCCGATCGGCATATGCTGTGTCTTCGAATGAGATCTTGCATGCACGATATAGCGAATCGCTCACACCGCACTCTTTGACTATCAAGTAATTCTCGGTTCAGCTGTTTTTCGACCATAAGCCGTATACGTTAGTTCGGGTTGCCATATTCAAGAGAACGAAGGAAATTATTTGGAATTCAAAGAGAGCATCATGTGAGATTCGACGGTCTTGCTGAAATTCACAATCTTCAGCGCACCGAAGATGTCTCCTCGAATGGTAAGGAAACGTTTGTAAATCAATTAACAAGCTAAGCGAACAGATCAACAGGCACCTGATCAATTGACAACTGATCCCACTGTGACTATGACACTCCTTACGAGCCTATTTTTGAAAATGGACACTATCACAGACTCTCCGCAGTTTGCTGGGAACAGAACAGACAAGCTCTGAGTGAGGATTTCAACCCCGTCTATGAAAAATGCGGGTGAGAGGTCGTCAAGACCGGAAGCTCATTGGCACTTGAGAGAACATATGCAGTCATAAACCTCCGAGTGTGAAGTGGATTCCAGGTTCACAGCATAAGGTTCTGTGGCAGCTGGTGTTCGAAATATGCGACCTGTCACGAAGAGACTGGACCTTACCGTGGTGTGGCGGTTTGTGTACCTCGGCGACCCATTGAGCTATACTGGGGGGTGTCCGCGCGACACTCACAGAGTCTCTCATACCAGGTTGGTCAATGGTTAGAGGTCTGACGAACACAGTCTCCTGGCCTTCCAGGTTGGGGGATGGAACATGTATGGCAACTTGTTCCGAAAAGGTAATGCATTTGCATTTCCCCGCCAAACACCGCCGCCTTGCGGTTAGGCTTTTGAGTCAAAGACTTTGGTTGAGGACCCTAATCGTCCTCCTGTCTAGGTGTGGGCGCCCTGGCAGTATTCCAGCCCTCGTACAACTATGACCTACACAACTAACAATATTCTCATGCCACATCGGCCGTCGCGTGGTGCCATCAGCCGGG
>NW_008752055.1:186924-187196 GCF_000715545.1 Opisthorchis viverrini | reverse complement strand
CTCAAAGCAGGAGCGTCTGCTTGCGGTACAACCCAGCCGACCTCATCCAAGCATTGGATCTCTGATAGAACCGTGTCTTTTCTGGAGGCCCGGCGACAGACCCCACCTGGTCGCCACCACAACTCCATCGACGCCAGGTGAAACTGAGTATCCGCGCAGACCGAGGAGCTTGGTGGACCCAAAAGGTCGAAGAAATGGAAGATGCAAAGAATGCTGGAAACGTGCGCAAATTGTTCCACTTGATTCGTTCGACTGGTCCTCGAAACCTCTTG
>NW_008752055.1:165649-186700 GCF_000715545.1 Opisthorchis viverrini | reverse complement strand
GAAGTGTCCGAATGTATTTCTCTACTCAAGCGTCGTCGTGCTGCTGGTCCTGACGACCTTCCACCTGCTCTCTTCAAGGATGGCGGTGGATTCCTCAGTCAGTGCCTGTCTAGCCTATTTGGGTTATCTGGGAGAAAGCTTGACGCCTGTTGTGACAAGACTTCTGATGTCAGTGATACTTCGTCGTTTCATGGCGGCACGCGAAGTCTTGACTCGTGAGAATCAAACAGGATTCCAACCGGGTAGAGGCTGCGTTGACCACATCTTCACACTCCGTCAGGTGTTAGAGCAACGCCACATGTACAGACGACCCACAATCCTGGTATTCCTTGACTTCAAGGGTGCGTTCGATTCTGTTGATCGATCAGTTCTGTTTACTACACTTGCTCAACAGGGTATGCCCCAGATGTTTGTAAACATAAGCCGATCTCTATACTCACATACTTCCGGGCGGGTGAGGGTGTATGGTGAGCTCTCCATAAGCTTTCCCACAAAAAGTGGTGTCAGACAAGGATGTCCACTCTCCCCATTCTTGTTCAACTTCATCATCGATGAAATAATGAGGCGAACACTGGACGGTTTTCAAAACCCCGGTGTTCAAATTGTTGCTGGCGAGAGCCTTGTCGATCTGGAGTACGCAGATGACATCGCCCTCATCTTTGAAGACCATAGCGAAGCACAAACCCCGTTGAATAAACTGACCGCCATCATACCATCATTTGGCATGCGTCTTGCACCTTCTAAGTGCAAAGTCCTGCTTCAGAACGTGTCATCTGCGTACATATCCCTTATAAATCAAAGAGAACCACTGGAGATTGTGGAAAACTTTACTTACCTCGGTAGTTGTATTAGCTCTGACGGAAGTGTGTCTGATGAAGTCAGTGCAAGAATCTCAAAGGCTCGAATCACGTTTGCCAATTTGCGTCACTTGTGGCGTCAAAAAGGCATCTCACTGGATCTTAAGGGTCGTGTGTACCAGACTACAGTAAGGGCTGTGTTGTTGTATGGGTGCGAGACATGGCCACTTCGGGTAGGTGATGTGAGGCGTCTTCACGTTATCGACCACGGATGCCCCAGAAGTGTGACCGGTTTTGGATGGCGTCAGCGTATTAGTAACGAGGTGATTAGAAAACGGGTATTTGGTTGTGCTGCAGGCACCTCAATCCGGGAAAACATCCAGCATCATCGACTACGATGGCTCGGTCATGTGGTACGCATGCCGAAACACCGTCTACCGAGATGAGTGTTGTTCTCCGTGCCTCCTTCAGGATGGCGCAAACCGCGAGGTGTACAGCACATGACTTGGCAGAAAGGCGTGAAAGAGACCCACTCAACCCTGCACTGACGATGTCACCTCGATTGGTGATGAAACGTTTGCAATCCAACTGCCAAGCTCGGCGAACAGACCAACAACCAAAGAGCACACCCGAGCTACCTACATTCCACAACATTGCTAAGATCACGAAGAGTTTGGGTGTTGTTGGTATTGTACGCCTTCCAGGATGGGGTCCCTGTGACCCGTCTGTGTGGGGCTGAAAACGTTGCAAGAAATGGCGGCTAATAGATGTCAGTGGCGTTCGTCCTGTCAGTTTCTCTCCAGGTTGTCTCTCTTTATTGTCCTCTTTATTCAAGGTGGTCCCTCTATCCTGATCCCTGATGGTTTCGCTTACAGGTAGTTTCCGCGGGCAAGTCACACGGATCAACTGTAATAGTCTTTGAGTATCACCGGATTCCTGGGCCGCTTCCATTTCCTTTGCCTCCGAGTCTACTAGACTTCATCGTCGGCTCGCACGCTCATTTTTACTTGGCACCTTATAGTTCATCGGGCCAAGTTATGTCCGGGACCGGATGAGCTGAGTTCCTGTCAGGATGTCCAAACCTAAGCGGGAGTGGTCGAGATGCCGCATTCGGATTTGAACAACGAAACTCTCGGTCAATAATTTCGTGCATTAACCACTCAACTATCCCGAGCTCAGATACATTCTACTTAGGGACGTTTTTGCAGCCGCAGGATCGTCAAACAACAGAACAGTCTCATCCACCTGATCTAAGTATAGCAACGACTGTTCGGACCTGAAGCTGCCACCTTGACATGGTGGTTTGTCTTGGGTGGCGCAATGATCCCCGAGACTACACTGGCTGGAACTTCATTCCATAAGTTGTAACTGTGCAAGAATGGTCAAAGGGAAGCAGTTGAAACAAAAGCAACGAGACCCCGTACTACTAGAAATTGTGCTACGAGACGGTCTGGGGATAAAGTCATACTGTCCTCTGCAATAGGATTGTAAAGGCAGTAAAGTATCTGCCCCAGACGGCCGGCACGCCCATATTCATGGAACCAGCGATGCTGTCTTCCTCCGCGGAAAGACGTCTTAGAAAAGGTCGGTCATCAAAACCGCACACTGAGGATTGTAAAGGCAGTAAAGTATCTGCCCCAGACGGCCGGCACGCCCATATTCATGGAACCAGCGATGCTGTCTTCCTCCGCGGAAAGACGTCTTAGAAAAGGTCGGTCATCAAAAACCGCACACTGCAATTGCCCAATGGTTAACCGTGACTACCGGCGCAGCCACATTAAGAGTGAGGTAGTAAGGACTTACTCCCTACAACCTCGAATTAAGCAAGGGCAGGGTTCCAGAACAAAACCCTACATCCTCCCATTGCCTTGTCAGTCACACTTTTGAGTCAAATGTCCGAGGTGTGGTACCTAGGCCTGAGTCGCCCGGAAGTATCATTTGCCCGCACAGTTCTTTATCTACCCATATCCTTCCCCGACCGCCTCCCACAACACAAACGAACGTTGTTAGGTCATTTGATTGTCACTTATCTGACCGAATTACCATACGCGCCCCATTGCCCACCAACAATAAACAAAAGAGCACCTCACTATGTTCATGAAATTCATTCTACATGGGAGCTTTCCAATTTCGTGCTCTATGTCAAGTTGAAAAACTGGCAATGCTCACCGAGACCTCCCTCAAAGTGCTGTCTAAAAATACACATACAAGACCCAGGCGTGGTTATGCACGTGGTTGTCGGACGAGATGGTTCAGTGGTTACAGCATGGATTTACTGACCGGAACGTCCGTGGTTCGAACCCGACCTGTGCCCCTTGAGTTTCCCTGTAAAGGCTTTGGCAACCTGGCAGTAGCCCAACCCTCGCGCTTCCTTTGGCACGCCAGCTAGGCACCGAAAGGACGTTACAGTAACTTAAAATACAAAAGAAAAGCTCAGTTATTTCACATTTCTCCCTCCGTGTGTGCGTTGATCCAGAGGGAATGATTATTAGAATATGACTTGTGAGTTATGTTCAGCCCAAGAGGTCAACGTGCTTTACTGGATTGGATTCAAGATAACAGGCCTCTTTGCTCCGCTCGGTTATTCAGCGCATTGAAGCTCAATGGCACCCTAAATAAAAAGGTGCACGCGCCGAACAGCATTAAGCGATCGATCGATCGTTCAGCTGTAACATCCTTCTGGTGCCTATCTGCCATGCTACCCGAAGGAAACACGCCCCAACGAAATACAGTTCTGACGCTGAGAAGGATACCTTCTATGGAGATTATCCGTCGGATTATTCGTCGAGCAAGAATTCCTGACATTGTGATCCTTGCGGGCGATGTGAACGCCCAAGCCGGTCGTCTGAGATCACGGAAATCATATCTGGGTGATCGACGCGGAGTCGGTCTGAGCTAGCCCAGCAAGTAAACAAGTAAACCAATACTGTACTGGTAGCGAGCACGTGGATGAAGTATGGCAAAACATGGAAGGGGATATACAAGCAGCCTTCAGTGCCGTCTGTCCAACGTCTTCCAAATTATATGACCACCAGATATCGTCGGGATCGCTAGACCTGACTGTTGCCAAGAGATCTATACCACCAGGCAACGAGTACGACTGCGCACACAAATCCCTCGAAAGCCAAATAGTAAACAGCCTAAGGGAAGACCGAGCGTTCTGGTGGACACAAAATATGGAGATTTTTGCTACCGGGAACAGCCGTGCCCTATATCAGGTGATACCATCGGTTGATCCTATGAAAGCAACGGTCAGCGAAGCGATGAGTGAAAGTGCCTCATTAATTAACTCGTACAAAACATCGACCGGAAAGATGGGACGAACACTTCGGAGAACAATTTAGCCGGCCTCCTAAACCCAGCCTGTGGAGATAGTACATTGGGGTGAATGAAATGTGAGCCCTGATCGTCCGTCAGAAGAAATAAAACATGAAACATCTGTAGTGAAGCCTGAGAAGGCACCGATAGGTCTGCCTCCATCCCGCGCCAAATGGAAGCGGAGACTCCCTGGTGACTCATCTGACAAAACTGATTGATGCGATACGGAATGAACGGAAATTGCTTGCAGAATGGGGCACGTCGAAGGTCACTCTTATCCTTAAAATGACACGCAGACGCTGGGTAAAAACCAACATGGCATCAGCCTGATGGTTGTGGCATTGAAGGTGCCGTTCGGAGGTTCATTGAGCATAGTGAGAGAGATTCGTAAGAACCAATCTGGGTTCCGTCCTGCAAGAGGATGCATCGATCACATTTCCACCCTCCGACAGATTCTGAAACAGCGACACTGCTTCCCGGCACCAACAAAGGTGGTCCCCCCTGACTTGGAATATACCTTGACCCTGGACCGCCAAAGACTATTGCAGTCTGTGGAGCAAAAATGTCCTCCATAAATTCCTGATCCCCATCAAGGCGCAGTACGCCGAATTCCGCAGCAGTGTGAAGATCTACGGGAAGCTCTAAACGAAGTTGACCACATGAGGTGGAGTCAGGTTAGCTTGCTCTCTTCCACCTCTACTGCCTAACTTCGTCACTGATACGATTAACAGAAAATCACTACCAGCCTTTAACGCCTGTGTGATCGAAATTCCGACTTCCTCAAAGGGCTATTTTCACACAACCACGTGAAGGGTGGAAGAGAGCCAGAGGAGGTCAAACAATGACTTGACAGCACAGTATAAAAGCCATTAGAAGCAAACTCAGCTGCGCTGGTCATTGCCGTCTCCCTGGATGCGGACCACGAGATGGGACGCATTCATATTTATGGATATTGTAATGGCTCAGCGGCGCACCCAATGACGTTCGTGCATCCAAGCTGTCGTCTTCAATGCATAGTTTCTCTCCATATCCCCAAATAAAACCCCACTGACATCCTGTATTTAGGCATCAATACGTTAGCTACCACCTCCAGTGCGTAGCTATATACCGCAAATCATCGGCGAAAGAAACTGTGGTAGCTTGAACCACTGTATGGCAACTGGTGATGATAACGATTAATAACTGTTCAGATGTGTCGACAACGCGGTCGCTTGGAAAGCACATCGTCGGTCATAAAGTAGCACAAAAATTGTGACAGTGGTATTGTTGGTAAGCCCCACTAGCTTCAGGGAAACTTTCAGGTGACACTGTAAAAAGTAACGAAATCGGAATTATGGAGATGAATGGCGTGATGGGTAACCTCAAACTTCGAGGGCATTCCCCACTGGCCAATTATAAAAAAATCGTTCAGCTGTAACACCCTTCCCGTGTCTAACTTCCATGCCACCAGAAGGAAGTCTGAGGGCTGGGATACTGCCAGGTTGCCCAAACCTAAACAGGGGAAGTCGAGAGGCAGAGGTCGGGTTCGCACCACGAACCTTCTGTCCAGTAAATTCGCGCTCTGACCAGCGAAGCCATCTGGTCGATTATATGTGGAAGAGTAAGCATTCCCACACGGTCAGAAGCTTCTTTGAAATCGAGTGAAACCACCATTTGGTCGGCAATAGGTGTGACGCCGCTCAAGTGCTTGACGTAATGTAAGGATATGGCCTATGCGTCCACTACCTGGTCAAATCATCTGGTGCTCTGGGACAGGTTTCTCGCGTGATTACGAAAGACTTCGCCACACTGCTGAGGCTAGTAGCTGCGCTACAACTGAATTAACCCCATGGTTGAGTAATTTTCCTCGCATAAAGGTACAGTGATTGGCTCCATATCGTCGGAACGCGATCTTGTTCCTAGATTGATTTAACCCAGTAAGAGCAAGACACAAACTCACTACCGTCTATGAACAGCGCTGGTGCTCGCTTATCTGCAGCAACCATCCGATTACGCTTCACGACAATTCAGAAACTGAGGGAGGATCTATACCCACAGTCGACAGCTCGAATTGGGTGGATCGAATAAGACATGGTGCAAAGGGCGACGGCGATTCAGGGAGAAGGCAGTGAAGGGCGCAACTTAGTTCATTGGCAATGGCTCTCACAATTCGTCGCCAAATCGTTGATTGACCTCTCCTGGATCGTTTTCACCCTCCACGTGGTTCTGCGAAAAGGGCTCTTCGAGGAATTCGGTCAACTGGCAAATGGAGCACGTGACTAAGCCAGTGCATTCCATTGCATGTGATCAGTTCATCCATCGTAGACGAGTTATTTTTTCTGAAAATCATACGACCTTTCTTCGGCGTCGTTGATCGGATGTTCTCACCAGACAGACAAGATAACCATCCGATCCGATGAAAAACGAGATGAACTTATATGGCTGCTATCGGTGCACGCTTAGGTTAACCCAAGTTCGAGATGCCTCCGCGGTTAAAGTGCAAAAATACTGCACGCAAGGTTCGTGGTTCGAACCCAAACTATGCATGTCAACCACCCCCATCTATGCTTGGTCAAATAAGCTCTTTGTATTCCCAGACTTCCGGACGCGTAAGAGTATACGGCGAGATGGCCCAAGTGGTTAGAGCGCGAATTTACTGACCGGAAGGTTCGTGGTTCGAACCCGACCTCCGCCACTCGACTTCCCCTGTCTAGGTTTGAGCAACCTGGCAGTATCCCAGCGCTCATGCTTCCTTCGGGTGGCATGGCAGCGGAACATAAGATGTTTGTCACTCCAGCAAACAGGAATTGCCTCCACTGGAGCGTGTCCAACAACCGGCTTCAACCGCCCCACAATCCGAATTACCCGGTGTTCCTTCATCCACCGAATTCAGTCACATCTATATATCGGAGGCGTAACACCAGGTGGAAGACCTTAAGGGGGAGCTGGGGGTGAGAATATGTCCAGCGATAAACAGCATAGAATATCCAAGAAAGCTAATCTGACAAAGCAGGCTGTGCTTACACTCATCAGTCACTCTGTCGACCCACATGCGTAATGCATGGGACAAACTTCCATAGGCGATCGGAGTAGCTCCTGATGAGGCGTATTCCAAGAGGCCAATGCATCTGCGGTCGTGATCGTCATCATTAATACCACTGGCAGCAATACCAGAGGAAAATGCCGGTCCTTCACCACCGTAAAACAATTTATTTGAATAAGAACTCATAATGAAAAGTAGAAATGCGACCTAGGCTGCATGGGCGACTTAGGCTGCCTACACCTCCAAAATTTAATCCGCCACTCGGAATGGAAACGGACATCATGAACACCGCTGACATATGCTAGACGCAATTTCGTTCAGTATCTACAGCAATAACTAACGAAATATAATACAATTGTTCAGCTGTAACACCATTTCGGCGTCTAGCTCACCTGAAGGAAGTACGACGGCTTGGATGCTACCAGACTGCCTAAGCCTAGACTGCAGCGACTCAGACGCAGAATTTTCGTTCGAACGCCTTAGCCAATGAGAGATCTCGTGCTCGTCTCCAGTCAAGCACAGAAGGCCACGTCGACCCCATCCTGGAAGGCAAACGGCACCAACAGCACCCGACAACAGCCTTCATTCCCTTCTGCTACGTCAGATCCTATCCACCTCTAGGTTTGCACCACTCCAAATGAGGTAGGGAGAACAACGTTCTTGCTGGTCGGCAGCAAGTTGGCATGTGTAACACACGATTCATCCACAAGGCTTGAAATACTGGATGCATTCTTTGAATGAAATACCGTCTGTCCCACCTAAAACCCATCTCCTGATCACCTCATTCCAAATTCGTGTGTTTCAACCGATTCCTGTTACCGTTTCCGGGCATCGATGGCCAGAAACCGGAAAGTGTCTCAGATCCTCCGCTCAAAGTAGCCAAACTGGCAGCTAGAGGCCCATACACCCCGCGTTGAGAATCAGCGATATACCCTCCTAAGCCAAGCGTGAATCGGACCTTCGAGACGCGTGAGTTGACTTCGTTTGTCATACTTCCATCAGAGTTAATGCAACTCCCACATATGTATAGAGTTCACAACTTCCAGTGTCACTTTCAATTCTCAGAAGCACAAAGACGTACATGACTTTGCATGAAACATATGCCAAAGGCTTGAATAATCTTAGTGAACCTTTTTTCACAAGCGAGAAGAATGTCGTATGCATACTTCAGGTCGAAGAGTCCCCTTTCGGAGAGATGGGAACACCGAGATTTTGAGAGTTTTCACAAGCAGCCTCATTAACTTAAAGAATTTATAAATGGAGGAAGTGGACAGCGCACTCACCCATATAATCTACGCAACAGAGAGGCGTAAACGACTCCATGTAACTATTACAGCTTTTTATTTTTTTACATTCTTTCTCCGCAAAGTACACACTTATTCCAAGGCGGGGAGAATGTCATGACTATATAACCCATACATTTGCATAACCCATTAACTCGTGATTCTCACTCTATTTTCAGCTCATGTACTACAGTTATTAGACGATTAAAGCGTACATTACGTCTTCCTATTCTGTCTCCTTTCTAATCCCGTCCTGGAACTACTCGACTCTCGCAACAATACCCCTGTCAGATATCACTACTTGTAGGAAGGTTTTGGAGCTTCCCACACATTCTCCCGTGCTCATAATTGTGAATACAAGAACTGTGTGACGATCATGAACCTGTGAGGTATATCCTGTTGTGCAAGCGTTCTAAGAACGAGAAAGTCGACAGAAGTCGACGGTAGCCAACACACACAAAAATTGTAAGGCAACTGGACACATGCTGTTACTCTAACAGTTGATAGTGTGAGGATGTGGTTCACACAACCCTGTCCCGAACGGAACCGTTTACCGTTCTCCGGTCTTCATCTTTACACGCCTTCTTAATATGACGTAAAATGAGCGACACAGAGTGAATATACAACGGGGACCAAGCTAATTCCTGTATGATCGTTCCACTCAGACCGAGCACCCTTTATGAAATGACCACATCTATCGACTCAATCTAGTTGGTTGGGATGGGTACTGCCCAAGTAAAGGAAAATAATGTAGACAAGCTCCGAATGGAGATTTCGTTTTCGCCCTCGAACAAAACGGTATTGCGTCAGCACCAGCGACTCAGTGAATTTTGAGGGTCATAAGGAATCTGCTTATTTCCGAAGCCGTACGAGGTCCAAGTGCACTGCCAAGAGATGCGTTTGGGTCGGCAATCTGTAGTTAGTCAGTAGAACTGCTACTGAAAGTGCTTAGTCCAAATTAGAGAGGCGTTTGTCTTTATTTGTAGGTAAGCAAAGCGTCGCCATTAGTAATTCTTCGTTTACCGGAGACTTGTTTTCCCCCGTTGCATGTGTCAGCTGGAACAGTTTGCAAAGTCGCCCAATTTCTCACCTCATCCATCTCTTCACCTTTCTGGACTCGTGGTGACTCTCGATCCGCGAAAGTGTTTGGTTTCACTTGATGTCCAACAGATCGTCGACTGGCATTGTATTCTTGATCAAGAGTAAGCGTTCTAGCTTCGAGTAACTTTAGAGTCACTCGAGATCCAGTGCCTAGATTTATTTGGTTTCATCGTTCCACAGACGCAATGCCCAAAATCATACAGGGTTGTGGACAGTACCTCCAATCAAGTGTCAACAACGGAAAACATATTGTCTTAAAAGGATCTCAGCAGATGGTTTCGGTGCGTTCACTACACACTAGGATCCTAGAACCTCTCAAAGACCGGGCGATACGCCCATTTTGCAAATCCCCGAAAAGCACGAACAGAAGCAGCAACGGGCGAGCGCGTTATTAGGATCCACATACACGTCCCGGAAACGGCGACAGTCATTAATTAAGCCACACCACCTGTAGCTAATGGCCATTCTGTTTATCCGGCTCGTATGCTTCAAGGGTTTCCGAAATTCAGTGGGGCCCAGAAAGCAACTTGCGCATTCCCAACCCAGACAGCCATAACATCTGATCTCTTAGGTTACGTTAAAAAAGCGCTCAAGGCGTAGTACAAGCCGTTTGAGAGTACCCATACTTAAGTCTGCTGTGGTTTAAGCAGATATGATGAACATACAACGAAAATGGGCACATGAAACAGTGTCCCCTCGATAAAGTGTGAATACGTTGAGGCCAGTATAGTAAAATTTTAACATCAAATGGTAATGTTTCGCGGACTGCCGGGAAAGGTGATTCAATACATAACGGCATCTTATCAATCATCCGATATTACCACATTCCATCGTCAGCCAGCATAAGAACGTCTTATAGCATATTCCTCAGCAAGCAGCAATGAAGACCAGAAGAGGAGAGGTATTGGAACTAGAATTTGCAAAATTCCACAAGTGTCCGGAATCAGATAAGATCATTCTGCTTGTTAGCAGGGTAAGGCTTTGAACCTGAGCATGTATGTTTCAGGTGGATTAGATATGTCCTATACAGTGGTATTCCAGCTCGGCGGTTACCAACACAGCTGCCACTTCAATGAACTCTAATCCTTATGGTAGTTTGGATTTATAGCATAAACTACTAAGCGCCTAGTGGATAGCCAAACACATGCACCTACGGATTGACTTGTACGGACTTGGGTGAATAATTAAATCGATGATAGTGAAGTACTCCGTACCTTATGCGCGTTTGAAACAGCATCTGCTTCGACACACAATCCCTTCCATGCTGATGCACCTGAGCCGTATTCCAGCCCTGAGTCAAGAAAACTCAGCCATTTCGAGGACCAGCGCTTCAAATTTGCGGCGTACGCTCTCTCCACTTCTGCCCGCTCTTGAATCATCTGAGCAAGCTCGTTACATAGTTTGTTGGAAGTCTCCACGCGCCTGACTGTGCGCTGGTACTCCCTACATTCCCAGAAACTGGGGACTGTGGACAACTCAGTGCCCTCAAGATCAACCGATCCAACCATCTGCGCGGAAAACGAAAACCGCGGCACAAAATTCTCGCGCCAATCAACTCGACCGCGTCAGTCCCAATGACCTACTATGCTGAATTGCCTTAGTGTATTCGTTCAGATTTGGAAGCCGGATGCAGCTGGACTCTGATCACTTGAGAAGATCTAATTCATTCTTCTGCGAGATTTAGGGAGACCTGGGCACTGCAGCAGGAGTGGGTTAGAGAATGAGTTTGGGTTTGCCACCAGATCGAAAATAATACATGGAGAGTTCGACTGGAAGTTTATTTCCGCTGAGGACGGCCGGATTGGGGAGAAACTCTTGGAACATCTGCTTAGAGTATCCTTGTTGGAGAAACTCCAGGCCATAACTAAAACAGATGATGATGGGAGAAAAGGTGAAGAATCAGTCGTGCAAAGCAGATCGGGGGGTCGCTGGTGAAATAGTCCACGACCGTCCTGCTTTTGAGAGGGAACAGATTCGAAATTACAAAAACGTGTAACTGTTAGTAGAAGCAGTGGCCTATTCGGTGATGGCACGCCTAACGCCTCTAAGCACGCTTTCTTCGCGTTTTGGTGGTAGCAGCCAAAAAGCGCTGCAGTGTCCAAGCAAATAGATTGTGGCTTTGAGCGTACCGAAGTTGCGCGTTTATGGTTCGCGCAAACAGGTCTAGAGATCAACAGTACTCATCGGCGTCTGAGTAAAATTGACGAACTCAAGGATTCAGGCTTCTGCCCAAGCTTCTCGGGCCAATTTTATTCTTCCCGTTCAGCGGATGTCGTTCAATTGAAAGGCACAAGTGAAAAAGGAATACTGCTTCGCGTTTATGGTTCGCGCAAACAGGTCTAGAGATCAACAGTACTCATCGGCGTCTGAGTAAAATTGACGAACTCAAGGATTCAGGCTTCTGCCCAAGCTTCTCGGGCCAATTTTATTCTTCCCGTTCAGCGGATGTCGTTCAATTGAAAGGCACAAGTGAAAAAGGGTGTAATACTGCTTTTTATGTTCACAGCGCGGGGCAATAAGCGCGAACACTCGCATTAAATAGTGTCTAATAGTGCTTTAAATTGGGTTCCAGAAAGAGCGTGGACAACCGTCGGAGAAAGGGTATTCCACACAGCTACTACTCCAAATGAGGAAACACTTTGCCCAATGAGTGTGTGCGCTCTGAGCTTCAAAATCTTATCATGTCCCCGCCGTGTTTGCTGGGTCAACAGTGAAAAAAAACTGCTGGCCAAGTTTTGTTCAGACAGTGCATAGGTAAGCAGTCCACGGACTTGAGATTGACAACCATTTTCGTAGCGGCTCACTGGACACGCCAATGAGGTCAACGTCTTTCGTGCGTTCCCAGCAGGCAACTTTTTAGGCGTAATCCAGGAGCGGTCTGATGTAGGTCCCATACAGTATGTGGAAGTCAGTGCCAGTAATACGGGAGATGGTGCGCCGAATCATCGGAAAATTGGAGAATATTTTTTGGGCTGATTTCTCGTGCTGCAGTGAGAAGGACAGGTTTGAGGAGAGGCCACCAGCATCGAAAATCCAGGATTTCAAGGCGTCCGCAACAGGGAGACGTGGATTTGCAAGGACATCTGAGAGGGCGTTGACGTATATCGAAAACACAAGTGGTCCCAGAACGGAGCCTTGGGGAACTCCAACGGAGACCGGCGCTGTAGAAGAGCAGGTAGAACCTGCCTTCACTCAGAATGATCTGTCTGATAGGAAAGGCCTGATCCAGTATACGATTTGCCTTTGAATCCCGTGAGTCTCGAGTTTGTGTAGCAGCTGGACGTATGGAACCCTATCAAACGCTTTTGAGAAGTCGAAAAATATAGCATCCGATATGAGTCCTTCGTCCTTGGCTTGGGTTAAGCTGCCAATAAACACGAGAATGTTTGTCACACAAAAGCGGTTTGGGAGAAATCAATATCTGGCTGGACATATCAAGTTGTCGGAGGTAATGTTACCTAAGAAAGCTCGCTTCAGAATGCGTTCCATCACCTTGCACGGCAAGCTAGTGAGGCTTACAAGCCTTTAGCTGCCAGGCGATAGTCGGTCACCAGTTTCGTAGATTAGTGATAATCTCTTCATTCCAAGAAGAGGGTAGGCGGATTTCGTCAGATGACTGGCGAAACACCGGGTGTAAACGATTTGCAAGTGGGTACGACGTTTCTTTTAGGATATTTGGATGGTTCGCGTCGGGCTTCAACGCGCAGAATGGGTTGATCTTGTGCAAGAGATAGGGAATGTCTCTCACCGTGAAGACCAAATCGGTTAGAGGGTGTTCGAAGCTACGCCTTGACAAGGGTGGATGTGATGGGGACGCTGAATATAGACCCGCATAGTGTTCTCTGTAAACCACAGATATCATTGTTGGGTCACTCGTGGGTTCTCCGTTCCTGTCCCTCAAGGAGAACGCGGCTGGCTTATTTCTGCAGCAGTCTAATGTATCTGAGCAGCACATTTATGTTTTTCCGGGTGTGGCGGATTTTTCGCATGTTCAATTGGCGGATCTCTGATTTACAGCGGTTCCGCATTTTACGAAACGTCAGGTATTCTTCCCGTCCCCGGTAGTCAACTTTTTTTTAAAAAAATATTTGTGCTCTAATTCCCAGAAGACGCCAAGTCCTCATAGGCAACCTGCGGCTAATCCGACGTCGTGCCGGTTTTTTGGGACGAACACCGCCTCAGTCCCGTGAACTTTCTGGGCAAGACCCTATATGAGTTTTCCACTAAAGCTGGTCCAGTTTAACTTATTCAAGAGAGATGCGCATTCCTGAGAAGTCTGCACGACAGAAGCATCGTATCCACGTTTGAGGTTCGGGATCTCTGGCCCAATGGCGGATGAAATCAAAGGTCAGACACAGGGATCGCTGTCTCCCAGTAGAGCGTTAATTATTACCTCATCAACAATGTGTTTTTTTGTTGGCGATGACCGAATCCGGGAGGGTTGATAGTTGGCCTGCGCTGTGCCCAGTGTTTGTAGCGACATGCCGGGTTCAAGCACTCTGTTGAACAACTTCAGCAAGCGCCGCTGTAAAACGTTTGCATGATTATACGCTTGAGGTCCGTCCAGTCAGTCTTGGGGGCTTTGAAGTCACCCACCTTTGGCACATGAGTGAAGTCGTAGCTGGAGGAGAATTGCTCAAAGGTTCGTATGAGGAACTGATCACCTTTGGGGAAATCGAAGTGCTAAGGTAAACCATAACGAGAAGGAGAAAATCGGACTCGCGCAGCGGGAATTTGATATGCAGGGCATCGCAAAAAGGCGCAGGAGTGGCATCAAAGTGGACAATCGGGACTGGCCGGACTGCGATGAGGCAGCTGTCTGTAATTTGAGGCTCTTACGGTGCCCACCGTTTGCGATAGCTCTAACTGTGCCATTTGCGGTACCACGTCAAAATATAGAAAATGACATCGCGATGCTGTGTCAGATGTTTTGACGGTTCACAAAAGAAAGGAAACTGAGAATGTCTATCCACTGGTTCAAGTGCAGATTGATCTTTGAACCGTATTTCAGGCAGTCAACATACGAAGTGTGCTATT
The DNA here is from genome assembly GCF_000715545.1 of Opisthorchis viverrini. Lineage (NCBI taxonomy): Eukaryota > Metazoa > Platyhelminthes > Trematoda > Opisthorchiida > Opisthorchiidae > Opisthorchis > Opisthorchis viverrini. Next base: position 172,142 of record NW_008752055.1, on the reverse strand, counting down.
CACTCCATAAAAGAAAGATTCAGCTGTGTAATAAAATCCAGAGCATTTTTGGTTTCACCCCGAGAGTCACTGTCTGTGAGTTTGCTGAGCGGCCGGAGTGTGCTCCGTAGGCTCTTCGAAGGGACAATTTTGATGCGTGGGTCGATATCCCTTGTATTAAGGGACCTCAGTTCTTCTACTGTTCTCAACGTGGCATTTTGTTAAAGCTACTGAAAAATGAAATATACGGTCTTTCTTAAATTCCCCCCCCCACTCACAACAAGGGTCATGGAACTTCAGCAAGCGCCGCTGTAAAACGTTTGCATGATTATACGCTTGAGGTCCGTCCAGTCAGTCTTGGGGGCTTTGAAGTCACCCACCTTTGGCACATGAGTGAAGTCGTAGCTGGAGGAGAATTGCTCAAAGGTTCGTATGAGGAACTGATCACCTTTGGGGAAATCGAAGTGCTAAGGTAGACCATAACGAGAAGGAGAAAATCGGACTCGCGCAGCGGGAATTTGATATGCAGGGCATCGCAAAAAGGCGCAGGAGTGGCATCAAAGTGGACAATCGGGACTGGCCGGACTGCGATGAGGCAGCTGTCTGTAATTTGAGGCTCTTACGGTGCCCACCGTTTGCGATAGCTCTAACTGTGCCATTTGCGGTACCACGTCAAAATATAGAAAATGACATCGCGATGCTGTGTCAGATGTTTTGAGGGTTCACAAAAGAAAGGAAACTGAGAATGTCTATCCACTGGTTCAAGTGCAGATTGATCTTTGAACCGTATTTCAGGCAGTCAACATACGAAGTGTGCTATTCACTCCATAAAAGAAAGATTCAGCTGTGTAATAAAATCCAGAGCATTTTTGGTTTCACGCCGAGAGTCACTGTCTGTGAGTTTGCTGAGCGGCCGGAGTGTGCTCCGTAGGCTCTTCGAAGGGACAATTTTGATGCGTGGGTCGATATCCCTTGTATTAAGGGACCTCAGTTCTTCTACTGTTCTCAACGTGGCATTTTGTTAAAGCTGCTGAAAAATGAAATATACGGTCTTTCTTAAATTCCCCCCCCCACTCACAACATAGGGTCATGGTGGAACTGCTGTTGGATCGGCGAGACAAGAACGTGTAAAGAATGTAGGAAGTGGTGCGCTGTATTTATGGGGTCTTACACTGATTGTAAGGGTATAACATCATGACCTGTCCTGGGCGATAGTTGCCTGGATCCTGGTTTTCTTTCCTGTTCGAATGTAAGTTGATTTTACCTCGTTTTTGTTAAAAGCGGAACCGTCAAAGCGGATACTGAAGGATACACCAGGTGTGGTTTTCTATCGATGTAAAACAGCACTGATTCACACGTGTTCCTATTAAGCGTCTACATCTAACCCCACTCTAGTACTTCTGCTGTGAGGTGATGTTCTTACCTGGACGCGGCAACGGACTGGCAGGCTTCACTGAATGGGAATACATCACACATCGCCCAGCCATTCCAGCTAGGCCAACGGATAGCATCTTATTCGCCGCCATTCCTTTCATCTACATCACACAGGCAGCCCGTGACAAATTTTCAAGCCTTCACACTTATTTCTGGGATGTCGGACGGCAAAAACTACCTAGAGTACTGTAAGATGCCACCTGGGGGATTTACAACGAAAGTGAATAAGGCGCGCATTTGATCGCACTTACACAGCTAAATTCCGATAAAAATAATTTTATTCTCTATCTACCTCCCTGTAAGAATATGCGCGATAACTGTGAAAAAACACCACTTTGCGGGTGTCTATTGAGCAACCGGTGTTGTTCAGTACGAGGGTTGTGCCTCTTGGTCACACGACTATTGCAGCCGTCTCACTGCAGGACACTATGACAGAGCGTCGGAAACGTCTAGGGGAAAGCAATGCGTTGTCTGTAACTGACGTCCACATCCAAGCGTATGTCTATCCTGCGAACAAACTTCAGCTCCAGAGGCCATCACGACCGCAAACTCAGCCAACGATCCACTTTCTGTTTCTCGTAACATCCCTGGCTACAACTACCCAAGCCTCCCTTGAGCAGCGTTCCTGAAATTAGATAGCTTCGGGGAACCAGTGATTTCTCATTTGCCAACAATTCATGACACGTCTCCATCATGGATTAACGGTTTGCTACACAGGATGAAGACTTACGTCCAAGGTTCCCAGGTACGTTTTGCTCTTGTCCCTCAACGGCTGCCGTTTTCCTGAAAGTCACAAGCAAAAAGGGTAAAGCATCGCTCTTTAAGTTCGCAGCGCGGGACAGTAAGCTTGCCTTCGTCAGAGCTCAACTGGACAGACTTGCAAATGTGTCATAAACTGGGTAATGAGTGTAGAGCTAACAAAAGAAGGTTATTCCACACACGAACAACCGAAACGAGAAAATTGTTGATTACTAAATGCGAGCGCTCTAAACTAGAAAAGCTCCTTGCCATGGACCCACCGGGTGTTTGTCAGGTAAACAGTGAAAAGACTTCTACGGTGCCTTATTAAAATAGGGCGTAAGTAATTATTAAGTCTCCTCTGAGGCGGCGGTAACTCATGTGACAAGGGTCAAGAACCACAAGGCGCGCTTCATGGTACAAGGATTGGGAGATCGACGACAACTTATGTAGCAACTTACTTAATATCCTTAATGAGAGTTGCTTCTTTTCTTCGTCATGAGCAGCCAAGTTTTTTGGCATATTCACGAAGTGAATACAGTATTTGGAAATCCATGCAACTAACACGGGATATTTTACAAGCTTTTTCATCCACACCACCTTCCCAGGATTGGGGCGACTTCTTCCTGTCGAGAAACACACCGCGTCAGTGACATCTTTTACCAAATTCTTACTGAGTGCTGCTCACCTTGTTTCTCCTGCAAGGCGTTTTTACGCCAATTAACCTGGCCACGATAGGTTATTAAAAACCTTGGATGCCAAAATAAAGCGGGCTAGTAAAGAATATCGGAACTCTTAGGATTTCTCACTAATAATTCCCATCAACGAACTCTCTGGCGACCGAGAGTTCTTGCGGGTATCTCTCGAACGCCGAGAAGAGAACACGGTCCTCAGACTTCCTTCCCAATCCAAATTACTCAGCCGACTGTTCCATAGGCGTTGTGCCCTAAACAGCTACTCAGTTGCTTCTTTGCGTTCAACGGACAGTGGCCCCATCACTGATCCTGTCAACATAGCAGACCATCTGAACGCTTACCTCGCCAGTTGCTAATCCCCCTTTACTCCCAACTCCAAACCTATACCCATTGCTGTTTACCTCCAAAGTGTGAATGGTCAGGGTAACCATCCGACTCTCAGTAACATAACCACACCCTAGCTGATGTTTCTTCCCTTCTTCTGAAGATTAAGGACTCTGTTGTGGCAGTGGCCGATGGCATTCCACCCCGTATTCTGAGACAAGGCGGCCGATATAAAGGAATCCTTGTATTAAATATTTTCACCCACTCTATAATCTATGGAATGGTCTCCTCCCAGTGGAAGAAATCTCTAAAGTTTTTTGGCATATTCACGAAGTGAATACAGTATTTGGAAATCCATGCAACTAACACGGGATATTTTACAAGCTTTTTCATCCACACCACCTTCCCAGGATTGGGGCGACTTCTTCCTGTCGAGAAACACACCGCGTCAGTGACATCTTTTACCAAATTCTTACTGAGTGCTGCTCACCTTGTTTCTCCTGCAAGGCGTTTTTACGCCAATTAACCTGGCCACGATAGGTTATTAAAAACCTTGGATGCCAAAATAAAGCGGGCTAGTAAAGAATATCGGAACTCTTAGGATTTCTCACTAATAATTCCCATCAACGAACTCTCTGGCGACCGAGAGTTCTTGCGGGTATCTCTCGAACGCCGAGAAGAGAACACGGTCCTCAGACTTCCTTCCCAATCCAAATTACTCAGCCGACTGTTCCATAGGCGTTGTGCCCTAAACAGCTACTCAGTTGCTTCTTTGCGTTCAACGGACAGTGGCCCCATCACTGATCCTGTCAACATAGCAGACCATCTGAACGCTTACCTCGCCAGTTGCTAATCCCCCTTTACTCCCAACTCCAAACCTATACCCATTGCTGTTTACCTCCAAAGTGTGAATGGTCAGGGTAACCATCCGACTCTCAGTAACATAACCACACCCTAGCTGATGTTTCTTCCCTTCTTCTGAAGATTAAGGACTCTGTTGTGGCAGTGGCCGATGGCATTCCACCCCGTATTCTGAGACAAGGCGGCCGATATAAAGGAATCCTTGTATTAAATATTTTCACCCACTCTATAATCTATGGAATGGTCTCCTCCCAGTGGAAGAAATCTCTAATACACCCGCATTTTAAATCCGGATGTAGACAAACTCCTTCCAAATACAGGGGAATCCCCCGTACCTCCCTCCTACTGAGAACCCTTGAACGTCTGGTCAAGGGCCCTTTAATCAGGTTTCTCCTAGCTGCAAGCGCCATAGATGGCCGACAGTACGGATTCCTATCTCAAAGATCCGTAAATGACTGCCAGCTTCACTTCTTTGAGACCGTCACAGCAGCCTACGACGCTGGATACCCCATTGTAACAGTCTATCCGGACATTCAAAAAGCCTTCGACCAGGTCCCCCATTCCTCCCTGCTACACAAACTTAGTACCGTGGGCATCAACGGAACCTTATTGCAGCGATTCGCCTCCTGCTTATCAGACAGGAGGCAAATAACGCAAATTGGAGACATACAATCATCTCCACTACCGATCACTAGCGTAGTTATCCAAGGAAGCGTGCTAGCCCCCATCCTTTTCTTACTTTACATCAATGACATATTCGTCGCCATATCCCATGGTAAGGCTTTCCTCTTCGCGGACGATATGAAAATCGTGTACACATTCCCATCCTCTGAAAAGGCCCTCGCTTTTCACCAGATTAAGCAAGACTTAGATTCACTGACTCGCCGGTCAAGCGAATCTGGCCTAAGCTTCTCCTCTGCAAAATCCTGTATGACTTCCTGCCGCTGCTCTCTCCCGACTGTCGCTCTCACAATTAACGGAAACCCTATCGCATATTCCATGGAGATCAAAGATTTCGGCCTCCGATACTCCTGTACTTTTAGCTTTTCCCACCAGGTCCAATTTCAGGTAGCAAGAGCGCGCAGGCTCAGTTTTAATACTGCGCTCCTGCCACCTTCCAGACACAATGGTTGCAATAATTAAGCTATGCGTACGACCAATCGTGGAATTCTGCCCCGCATTCTCCTCCCTTTACACCCGAAGTTGCAGACTCGCAATTGAAAGTGTCCAGCGCTCATTCACGAAAAAGCTCTTTCCTCGGTCAAACCTCCTCTCTTACCGCTCCCGCTGTCAAATCCTACGCCACGAACCACCATGGCTTAGACGGTTCAAATTGAATCTAGCTCTCTTACACCGTCTGCAGCATAAGAACGCTTTTAAAGCAGAGGCTAGACCAAGTGTGAACCCACAACCTCGCTACAGACTCCGTAACTCCTGCAACTTCTTAGTGTCCCCCAGCTCATACAAACCTACGCCACTATCTCCTTCTGGTTTATTACGCTCGCATCTGGAACAGCCTTCCTGAGCAGCTGCGAAGCACCACACATCACCATGCTTTTTTCAGTCTGTAGACATATTCCTTACCAGTGAAACTGCTGCCGCCTTACTTAATACTCAACTACCCTCTGACCTCCTCTACGAATCAGGTCCAGTGCGCGTTTGAGTTTAGCGACGTTACAGTAAGTGGGGAAGTAAAGGATTCTGTTATCATTGCTTCCTATCCCCTTGACCCGCTTTAAGCTAATAAAGAACTTAAATGCCAACTGGATCTAAATATGCAGTGTTAATGGTCTGGTTGTTTTCTATTTCCCCAGTGAACTTATACCTCCTCCTAGTCAAGTCCCCACCCCGGGTTACTCTGTCAGTTCTGCCTGGCAACTGGTGCTCACAGTCTAGCTCTAACTGATAAAAACCAAACCAAAGTAGATTTTTTCTTCATCTCATTTTCAGAGCGCATTCTGCGCTCATATATATCCATTTGATAATTTGCCCCACAAAACACGCCCACATACAACATCGCGGAACGCTTCTGTTCGACATGGCAGCTAACACCAACGCTCCGACGCCGTTTAACCATGGTGCAATCGCCGTGAGTATCAATATTCCAGTCCTACCGTCTCATTGACAACTGTCATTCCACTTCTCCTCCGCGACTTGCCTCTATCAGCGTCTGTATGCTGTTTGCTTGTTCGAATCGACCGAGCTGTCTTTACTGACCTGGCTGTCTCCCGACCAAAAAATGGTTGCTGCAGTATATATTAATGCACCAACCGCACTTATGACTGCTTGGATGGTTTTCCACCTTGCAGATCTGGTAGCATGCACGAGGAAAAGAACCTCGCGTGGTGGACGGGTACGCCCTGCAGGGAGGGGTGCCTTGTTACGTTGCACCATGGTGCGTTCGTATACCCGCCACCGCTCCAGTAGCACGGGTGCATCGTCCATAGACGGGGGCTGTGGTT
>NW_008752055.1:148512-164730 GCF_000715545.1 Opisthorchis viverrini | reverse complement strand
CAAGCTTTGAACTTCGGAAGTACCCGTTTTGGACGACTTGGTTAGCTGACATCCACTCCACCTGGTCTACAACTCCGGGACCACCAAGTGGACTACAAAAACCTTGCAATCCCAAATCGGCTTCGTTCCAGCTTGTTTCCTCGACCAGGCTGAAATGAATACCGCTGCCCAATGAGCTGAACACCACCAGCTGAATCATCTCAAATGTGGCGTCCGTCACGTGGCTATCCAAAAGCTGAAGCATGGCAGGCAAATGATGGCACTGTACTGCTATACTCAGTTTGATAGCACACCCGCAACTGTTCCATTCCTCCTCCCAACCGAGCTCTCTTGCCTACTCGTTTCATTGACCCCACCATGATATTCATTCCAACCTGGTGGACTACTCTTTCGACTTCAACCACCTCTGCGTCCCCATCCAACCTAACTCCTGCACCTGACTTCCCTACAACAGTGCAACCAGTGAGCCTGCTAGTTCTCAGATTGCCCCGTATTTTTGAGACTAAACTTGCTACGTTCTCCCATCTCAAATTATCGCGCTCCACCCCCCACTTTTGCTCGCTGTGATCCCGGCCATTTACCCAACCGCCCAAGGCCACTCATGGCCAGGAAGTTTTTCTGTTTTAGTTTATGTCAGCCGACTGAGTCTTTGAGTTAGTCGGACCTCATGCCCATTGTTCCCTACAAGTTGCGAAAGAAACCTGTTATTATTATTTCATCGAATACTTCTCACTGTTCATGACATTGTCCCCTTTCGCGGAATCCCCACTACCCGCACTTCCCGAGTCATGTTCCATTCTGACTGTAAACGCATGATCACGCCAGACGGTATGTCACCCACAAGTTGGGAATAAACATAATTATTATTAATCATCCATAAAACGGTAAAGGTGTAAGATATGCCCTTACAATTAATTTAACGTCTGAACCCACTACCTCCATCCTGTTTCGTCAGTCAAAACCCTAATATGAACATGACCTTGATGAAAAACGTTTAAACTCCAGTCCCGTGAACTTTTAAACGACGCATTGTGATTTCCACCCAGTTTTCGCAATCCACTCATTGCAGCGACTATATAATGCCAGGAATCGTTCAACCGCACAAACTCAAAACATCAGAACACAGCCTGATAAACACACCAGCACGGCGTGCCTCAACTGCGTGCTACACCGGCTCTTGAGTTAAGCGTCAGCAACCTCAGGCCATGAAAAACAAGGAACAGGTGCGTCAATAATACTGCCAATATAACACTCCCTGCATCTGGCCCTTCTTTGCTCAATCTCACCACGAACTTGCAAACTTTTACATCTCCCCAATTCGCTGTGCATATTTCCCACTGTATTTATATTAATAAGGTGCATCTTATTTTGCAGACCATTTAAGCGTAACAATGAAACCTTTTAGGTGCCCCTCGCGTCGGAAGTTCGAGCCAGGATCATATTAACGAGAGCAATAATAAATGCATTTTCTATGATGCAGCAAAAAGGAAAAGCTTGAGGAGAGCCAGATACCTAAACACTTTTTGTATCTCTCCTCGAAGTGTCTCCTTGTCCATTCTCACCATGCACAAAAAGCGCCAATGGTTCACCTCCGAACAATAAATAGACGCGCTTTCTATCACTCATGAGAATGTGTCAATCCAGCGGCCACTGCTTCGTGGCATTCACATCTATTCTGAAGGCACTGGTGTTGGAACTCCAAGATTGCTAACCGTCCGCAGAGAACATTGGAAAGGTCGTGGACCTAGATCTGAAATATAAGTTATCCCAATACCGAGGTTCGGGGGACTCCGGAGGAGAGCATTGATGAAGAAAAAGGTCGAGCCTTATTTCACCCTCACTGGTCTGTATGAGAGAAATACCTCAAACCGATACATAATTTCCACTTAGATCGCGTTAGGCTCGATTGTGCGGAGGAGCGGAATGTGTGAGGCTCGATCAATTGCTTTCAAGAAGACGACAAATGTGGCATCCAATATGAGCCATTCGCCCTTAGTCTGGGTAAGACTGTCCGTAAACTCGAGCACGTTCTTCATACTAGAAAGAATTGGTATGAATCCATGTGGTACGGGGGAGGCGAGTTAGGGTGCCCCGCTTCAGAAAAGATTCCATCAATCTTCACGGTGCCGTAGTGGGGTCCCTAGACCTTTAAATGGCGGGCAGGAGTCGGTCACCAGTTCTGTAGATTGGCGTACCAATCACTTCTTCCAAGCAGGGCCAGGATCACATTCGCCGAGTGGCTGACAAAACACCAGGTAGATGTATTGTCCCAGTGTAAGCGACGTTTCCTTCAAAATCCTTGGATGAACCTCGCCTGGCCCCAACGCCCTGAAGAGGTTATGCAAGAGTTGACAACTTTTCCACTTCGTGAAGGCCGAGTCGATAAAAAGTCAAGTTTGGATGTGTCGAGTTCTTCGGGACAGGACACAGTCCTGCTTACGGATTTCAGTGGACCTCAGGTGCCAATATTTGGTCACTTTGGAGTTCCGCGTTTTCGTCCCCATGTTGAAAGCAGTTAAATATTTCTTCAACAGCATCATACATATATACATCAAATTTTTCAGAACGAGGTCTAGTATTTTGGCTTGTTTTCCTACTTTTCACTGATTAACACCGGCTCCACATTTTACTTAATGCCAGCTCGTCTTCTGTGTTTCCTGTAGTAAGCTCTTAAAAGGGGTTGGGGTCATTTATTCAGAAGACGCTGAGTCCTCTTAGGTGGTTTTTGGGTCATCCAACTGTGCGGTGGTTTTTGTGACGACACTAACATCAACACTGTTTACTCCCTGTATAATGGTCTTGTACAGCTCTTGCAAATCCAACTAATCCCAGTATGAATTGCTCAAGGAAGATGCGCATTCCTGAGATGTCTGTACCGTGTAATGGTCTGGCAATCCATAATGCTATTTCAACAGGGATGCGTGGCAGAGGAATAAAAATAATACCGCTATTTTGGTATATGGTAATGGAGATCAGATGGAACAGGTTCACGAAGACTTGCTCTCTCTAAAACAGTTCGTCGTCAGCTCAGGTTGGGTAATAAATAGTAACCAAATCATCGTTTTCCAAGGGGTCCTCTGTTGAACAGATATCACACTTAAAATATCAAGTCAATCTGAAATATTTTGATACTAGAGTTAGCATTTAAAACTGGCGAACGACCGTTGAAGGCGCGAGCGAAATCCGAGAAGAAAATCGAGTAATAACAAAAATGTTTGTTCCCAACTAGTGGGTGGCATATCGTCGAGCATAACGTCATAAACGCATGCCGCCATGCGACCACGATTACAATGCGTGTGATTGTACAAATGGGTTTTTGTGTTTTTTCGCATTCAAACGAAAAAGCATTTATGCAAATGACAAAATACTTAACGTTATAATTGAAGCAAAGATACAAGAACGCACAACACCAGAAGTTTCGAATATTCTTTTTAGGTTTTGGATTTCTGACTCAGTAGCAGATAAAATCAAACGTAAACAAACAGTGGTCACTCTGTCACGGTGGGGCCTTGAGTAACTCTTGATCTTGTGTTGGTGATAATCAAATCCAGCAGGGATTGTAGCTGGATTGCGCGGTATCTGGTGGGAATTTGGTGTTGTTGGGTTTGTGAATTTCTCGTTGCAATGCATGATTTGTGATACGCGCGTAACCGTTCATTTCGGGGGGAAGCCTGTCTGACTGCTGATTCATGTGACCGTTTCACCCACATTTGTTCGTCCTATTTTTTCCATCCTTTTATTTCACTTCACTGGAGGACTTTGTTGGTTATTTCACGGATCGGAATGCGTCCTACTCAACAGCCATCCTAATTCTGATGCAGAGCTGATCAGACCGTCTTATAAGCGGGGGATAAACAATTTCTCAAGTGTTGGCATCTTAGCGGCGATGCAGTCCCAAATATGCATGTGCGAATTAAGTTTCGCACGTATGTTGGAGTAACCAGACGAAGTAGAAATCCAGAATTCAGATCAGCGTAACAAGTAGCCCGTATGTATTCGAAGTGGCGTATATGTACAGCATATGGAATATTAAAAAGAGAGAATAATGAATAGAACGATGGATAGAGTATCAATCATGTTCATCACACTGCACCACATTGATTGGCCGGAATTTGAGCCAGTCAGGAGCGAGCACTCTCACGTTTGCGAGTCTCGCCGCATCACGATGCCCCCAGCTGTTTCAGGTTCACCCGCTGATCCCTAGGGGCGAGATGACTATCGAGTTTTTTATTTTCGTTCTTCGGCGGCTTCGGTTCACCGGAAAGACATGAGTGTAAAAGTGCAAAATTACCCTTCAGGGCTGAGCGATGAGCAGTAGGCTAGCCAGCGCGAGGACTCACAAAAAAGCTTCATGGTTGTTATTTCGTGCTGCAAATGAAGCCAGTATGCTGAAAAGCCGAGAGCCACTGTACAGCTGTTTCATCTTTATTTGGAATCAGTCAGTTGGTGATTGTCCGCTAAAATGTAGCCTGCCTGTGAGCAGGGAGTTGTTCAACTCCCACGTGGTGGAATCAGACGGTTTGAAAATTTGAAGAGGCCAGTGGGTTTGGAAATGCTTGGAACCTGTCCCAGATAATTTACAGAATAATAATTAAAAGACCATCCGCAATTTGGTTAGTCCATAGGTAATATTTGAAGTGCATTGCAAGGCCAGCGTCTATATCGTTGGGCGGAAATTTTTCAACAGTTTAGTTGGCTATCCACCCTTGAGTCTCTGTCTTTCACTCAACTCGCCCATTTTTATCTGCTGTTTGTGAACTTAGGTGCCCTCAACTGATGAAATATTGCTCTCTGTCTTGAAGGGATGTCGGACTGCTGGACTAGGTGAGCTTCTCCCAATGTTCAAAGATGCACAGAGATTCTCCTCCATGGCGTTTTCGAATGTTTGGTCGTCGGTGTTTCTGCAGCATAGCAAATGTTAGCTGTCTTCAGTGCTTCGTAACGAATAGGTGCTTAAACTTGCACTTGATGATGATTCCGATCCCAGGTTAAACTCAGAAGATTGAGATAGTTTAGACATTACGTATGCCTAACCACCATCTACCGAATAAAGCGTTGTTTGCTGTTCCGAGTGGCTGCTCGCTAATGGTTCTTTGAGGCAGTCCGTGACATAGTAGAGTGAAGTAGAAGCGACTGCCATTAAATCGAGTGCCGTGGGACCTTCGCATTTCCTGACCGGGGCCCACGTAACCCTGCTTGCAGGCCATTGAAAATCCTGCTGGATATGGTGTTCATGCTGTCATTTTCTAGGTGGACTGCCTAGCCACCTGATAGAATTCCTCATTAAGACAGTGCAAATTTAACAAACAAAAGTTAGACTACCCCCTTCACACATTCGTTGGCGCAACTAAGATCAGCTTAGTTTAGCAACGATTACAAAATTCAGCACTCAAGAAAGAAAGCCCATCGAATCATTCCCCCATGCGTATTCTAGCGAAATATCACCCCATTATGGATGCTCCGTGGTCCGAATCAAAACTATAAACTATCAGGCATCGGAGGCTTCCTGGTGTCCTCTGCCTTATTCAATGGATTGGTCATCCACCCGACTCGAGGAGGACGGATTGCTTAGTTGTAGTATCATTCTGATGCAGTTTGGAAGTGGCTCTGTCAGGGTGCGCCCAGGCAGAGGGGAAAGCACAAGTGCAGAGAGTGACGTATCCCCAAGGTCACCATCGGTACGACACGTCCGGAAAGTAGGTGAGTTGGAAGTTCTCACCAAACACGGCTTAGCAACACACGACCCGCGTAGTGGGCCTGAGATTGTTCACGACCGGAACACCACCATTGGCTGTACGAAGTGAACAAGTGAACGACCATATTTGGCCAAGTAATCATCCTATATATTTACGCAGACGCTCTGTATGTTTTGTCCTGGCAATACAGCCGTGTCCCCAGTTCTTTGTCTTCTCCCTATCGCGTAGTCTGGCAGACTCAGGGCAGACGTAACCCATAGATGGCCACCCACGATACAACAGGCTCGAGGGCTGGGCTAGTGCCGGGTTATTCAGCCATGTGAAATCAAAATCGTTGGAACCATGAACCTGTCACTAGCTGGTCCATCCATCCGAGTTATTCCAAAAGAAATCACAAAACCTGACTTGATTTGCTTCACCTATTTATGCTTTCAGCTGACCAAAACGGTGCAGTCTTAGCCTAATGGGTATTTCCGGACTGCTTCCTTTTCTCAAAAAGGCTTCCTGTCCCGTGAACATCAAGGAATTTAATGGCTATACGGTGGCTGTTGATGCCTACTGTTGGTTGCACAAGTCTTCTTACGCATGTGCTATGGATTTGGCCCTCGGAAATCCAACGGATCAGTAAGTAATATTCCATTTTCCGTCTCACTCACTCAGGTATATACGCTACACGCTGAAGTATTTAGAGATGCTTTTAACGTACAACATCAAACCCATCTTGGTATTCGATGGCGCCAATCTTCCATCGAAAGCCGACACCGAATTGAAGCGCAAAGAGTAAAAAACATACTTCGTTTTCACTGACCATCTGACATTAGGAGCAAGGAATCCTACCGGAAGAAGGCAGCTGAGTACCTTCTCCAGGGCAACCGGGAAGCTGCACAAGAATGCTTTCAGAGATCCGTTTTTGTCACTTCGAAAATGGCTCATGATGTGTTGAAGGTAATTCGATCTGTATGTTGTTTACGCCCAGATGTGTTCATGACAGCCGCATAAGCGTAGTTTGCGCTCTGTGATGATAACATAGGTGCATGTGGAAGGTCATCTTGAGAACACTGATGATTTGACAAATGGTCTCCATTCTCCCAACAACGTATACTCTTTGAATTGCCTCTTTTTTGGTGCTATTCCACTTAGGAATCTGAAGCATCGTGTCCCTTTACCCACCCCATCCAGCTGACAGTAGACATGCTGCGATTTCCTCTGCCTTATTCGGTTGCTGGTGTGAAACATGCCTGACACCGGTTAATTTCTGCAAGTCGCTTGATCAACACCAGGGTAACCAAATCGTTTGCTTCAGCCGGTTTTGTGCACATTTGGGGTCAGTTTGATTTGACGAGTGTCGTTTCGCTTATTAATGGAATTCTGGGGTTTGTGTTGCGAAACAAGATTCGGAGTGAGTTTAGAGGTTCAATCTGATGGTCACTATATCCAACAGGTATCTGACAGTTGACGATGCAGATTTGCTGTTTTACCTTTCAACCTCCGGATTACATACTTTGGAATGTGTTCTGCGCATTCCGCTAGATATATGTCTGTCCTGTCTATGCAAGTGTTTCTGCAGCCGCAAGAGAGCGCGTAGACTACATCGGATGCAGACGGGTATTTTAGGTCTGGAGAGCAATTCATCTGTTGTTAATTTTTGTCAGAGACAACTGGGCTGTGGTATAAACACACCTTGAAGTCGAGGTGTACTTTCGGCTTTGGTTTAAAGGCATAATTGCGTATTTCTTGTCGGTTCACTGAACCGAGGTCGATTATGTTCCGATTCTACTATGAACCTCAATGAGGAGTCATGGAGAACTTTTCGCCAGCAAGGTTTTCTTTCGAAGTTCGTCCTCTTAGTCTATCCACTGTGACAACATTTGGTGGTCACTGTCCAATTTCACTTCTAATGGCGTGTTTTTCCTTCCGAAACTGGAGATGATTCATTTCAGAAACCCCAGCTGGTCTGCACCTATTGAAACATTTTTCAACGGTCCGGATACTCGCCTTTCACTCGCTCGGTCTGCGGCTACTATATGTGAGGCTTATAGTTGTGTGTATCTTCTCACACTAGATGTATTTATCGTCCATTGTGTTCCTCGGACTCTATGATAATGACTACCAGCTTATAGTTGGGTCATTGAAGCAAGTTCGTAGATGCATCGGAAACCAAAGAATTATCCTTGCCTATTTGCTGACCAGCGATATGACTCCGTGTTTAGGGGGCAGTTTTAATGACCGTAAGCTACATGGTTTGAACCCGACCTCTACATATCGACTTCTGTCTAGGTTTAGGGAACCTAGCAGTATCCCAGTCCTCGTGCTTCCCTCTGGTGGCATGGTAGTTAGGCACTGAAAGGATGCTACAGCTGAACGATTTTTTTATATTATTTTTTGGCCAGTTAAACTACAACGACGCACGCTAATGCCTTTCCTTTAAAGGTAATTTCAGCTAATTACTACCCTCCGTATGCTTGATACTGTCTTTAGTTCTGAAATGGTCCATATTCTTAGTGTTGTTTACCTCTAATAAATAAGTAATAATCGTTCAGCCGTAACACCTTTTCGGTACCTAGCTGCTATGTCACCCGAAAGAAGCACGATGACTGGGATGCTTTCAAGTTTCTGAAGCCTGGTTAGGGAAAGCCGAGATGCAGAGTTCCGGTCCGAACCTCTAACCAAAAGTCTACCAAAGTTCTTTTGCCCCTAATATAGCCGGAATTCCCCATTTGGGGTAGTTCTGCGATAAATTGATAGGGGCTACGTTTATTGCTTGATTAGTCCCCTCTCCTAGCGTCTTCAAGTCAGGCTGTTTTCATGTATATTATACAATTTCTTTGTTCACCAGATCCGTTCGTTTTTTAAGTTTAGTCTCCCCGTACCCTACAGGCTATGAGTAGATAGCCCAGGTCAGTACCATCATCTTTCTGCAACGACATAATTATCATCCTAAAACGGCTGACCGTTTCCAGCACCCGAGAATACTGATTAGTAGTTGCTGTTGGCGGTTGCCGGATTTGTAGAATGCGCACTCATATGACTCGTTTGAACAATCGTCCTCCTGTCCTGGCGCAATCATTCTGGTGAGCCCGCACCACAGGGTAGAGCACTTGACTCGCACTTTGCTCTTATTAGAGCTCACTAGTTGTGCATATCCTTGGCCCCATTTGCACATCTGACATACAAGACGCGGCAATATTGATTCCTCGATCCATCCCTGCCGCTAGAAGACCAGGTGTGATCATACCCAAATACCTTGTTTACAGGCCAACCCGTCGACGTCGTAGATGAATTTGTTTACCTGGGCAATTGCATATGTTCCGGTAGACTGGCTGGATACAGAATCATTTGTAGAATCGGGAATTATAGGTCAGCTTTTTCCAAACTTCGACATCCATTGCCTTGGTGTAGTCAGTTAGCTTGTCAGGTGATAACTATACGCTGCGACGGTATGGTCCATATCGCTCTGTGAGTCCTCAAGGTGGCCTCTATGCACAGAGCATTTGTGGAAACTCGGTATTTAACCATTTGTGTCTTCGAAGCGTCCGCTAGGTGTAGTGAGGACGTCGGGTTAGCAACGCTGGATGGTTTTCAGACAAAGAAATTCGTCCACGATAAACGAGTTAATCACGCTTCATAGGACGTGCTTCGCATGTCAAATGACCGTCTGCCTCCCAAAGCTCCTTTGGGAAGCCTGTGCTGAGTGGAGACAACTGAGAAATGGACAGCCTATAACTTGACGACGTATTCTAAACGCATGAACCATCCAACTCAGTCGGGTCAAAAACTACCCCCTCCCTCATGAGGACTCCGGGAATGAACTCATTAATGGTTAATAACCGCTATCAGGTATGGCTCATTCACACAATCAGTGACGCTCCTACGTCAACACTATCGTTTTCACTACGTAGCTGTCAGTTTCTCACTCCTTCACTTCCTTTAATACGAACTAAGTGATTATACCGTCGCCTTCGGCGCTTGGCTATGTCCCACTGGAAGTGCAGCAGCTGCAATCAATTCTTCCCTGGTATATAGTTTGTAGGTAATAAACTGAACTGACTCTGCCGCCGCCCCACTTTCACTTCTAACCAGTCCACCTCGGACAAGACTAGTTGGCCGCAAACATTTCTCTGATAGGCGCTACCCTGATATGGCGGTGTGCTGCCACGTCTGCACCTGTGCCGATTGACTGTAGATTCCTGTGATGGACTCTGAAGATTCCTTAACTTCATATAGACATTGACCGCACTGAGCCGTGTCCTCAATTGCCGTTCGAGATGTAGCGAGCATTATCCTGGCGTAACGGACGTTTCAGCCACTGTTGAGATCCTCGGGCGAACAGCAGTGTTGCGGGTTAAGTTCATTCCGTATGATCTCGTTTGCCGCAATACGTGTAAAACAACAAAATATAGGGCTAGTTATATCGTTCATAAGGGACTGAACTGTAACGAGACCAATCAATAAAACCAAGGAGCCCCAAAGTCACTCACCAGTCATTCTTGAGCGCACAGTACAAGCCTGAATCGATAAGTCAATATTCTGTCGAGAATTTTCGATCTGTATGGCTGACTGGTTCTTATTATGACCTGCAAAAAGGGTAACGTTCAGCTCTGTGTTCTGTTTTGACCAGATGACTGGTAATCGATTACTTGGTTTTCGACTCCTTCCCAGTTAAATCAGGATAATCCCGATGTGGCACAAATTCCTTTTGCTCGCGTTTCTAGCTTCCGGTCCGTTCTACACACAACAATATCGTCGCAACTGCATGTGGACTGGTGAATGGCACGACTAGTTGGTGAAACTGGCTAGACTTTTGATCGGCGGTGATCGCATAGCCCTTGTGTATGTCCCAGCGGTTATCCGTGCTGTGGCCTAGGTTCGGCGCAGGGGCGTTCCAGCTGACCAAGAGCGCGATCATCAGCTTTGGGGAAATTCAGGCGAATAGGCTTTTTTGGCACTGTGATGTGCGCCTCTTTGTCGCTCGTTCTGAAGTACTTTTCAACGAAACGGCTATTGTTTGACCGCAGCACACGTTTTGGTAATCCAACCATCTTAGCAAGTGTATCTTAACTGTGCATCACTCTGAACCAAAGTATGCTTGTGTTACAGGGGACAGAAACTCGTTAAATTAAGGTACTTCTTGGTCCAGGTAGGATTTCCGTAGACGGAATGAGATATCACTATCGGTATTCCTGGTGATCAAAATGTCCGAAAGAGTAATTTTGTTTTTTTTACCTCAAAGTACCAAGGAAAAGCAACGTCTCTAAAAGCTTATAAATCCCATGTACTCATATTCATCCGATCTTAGCTATGGACGGTTCGCCCTATCACCAGTTCGATAAATGACTGGTAGATATCCTCAGGCTCGTGCGAACACCTCTTGAGTCCCACTCCGCCAGTCGGAAATCTGCGATTTCCCGGTTACCCTACTCTCAAGCCCCTTTAGCCCATGTATCCATGGGCACAGTTGGTTGGCAAGTCAGCACGAATGGACGGGCTTTGCGGTAACAATGTATAACACATTAAGTAGCTTTCACTTGCTGCTTTAGGCTTTCGAGTGTAGTGCGAGCTTCGGACAAATATTGCGGATAATATGTGAAAAGTTCAATCCCACCATCAGTTGATCACACTCGGTATTTTATGGTGATTCAATCACGTACCTTCCGTGTTGGTCATAGGGCGTGTGTGTCAACTGTCTGATCCCATTTCACTCTGTTAAGTACTGCAAAAGTTATTCCTGAGCAACCTGATACTCGTGACATGCAGAGGAATCATGTGGGAGTACCTGCCCCATGTTATTCCGGACCACTTCCAACGAACGACAACCATTCCAGTGGTGAGCTGCTGCCGGTTACAGAATTCGCAGCATTTTCATGTTTATTGCAGCCATGAAATTGAAGCTGTCCTTATTGAGCTGAGAAACATTCCGTTGGATAGACAAGGATGGTTAATCTTGAAACCTCGTCGACTGAATCGGAATAAACCAACCGATTGGTAAGAGACAAAGGTTGTAACTAGGTCAGATAAGTCACTCGTTACATCGATCCCACCGGGGCAGCAGGCATGAATCAACGAGGGCGAGATGGACCAAGTGGTTTGAGCGCGAATTTACTGCCCGGAAGGTCCGTGGTTCGAACCCGACCTCTGCCTCTCGACTTCCCCTGTCTAGGCTCGGACAACCTGGCAGTATCCCAGTCCTCGTGCTTCCTATGGATGGCATGGCAGCTAGGCACCGAAAGGGTGCTACAGCTGAACGATCTGTTTTTCATGCACCAACATATTCCTGTAATGTGATTGTACCAAATGTAAATGGTTCAATATGAAAACTAGTGTCACCGGATTATGGATGGTTTGCGTGTCATTTGACAAGAGGCATTATTGAAACTCAAGGCCGTGGTTCGCATGCCGAGGTGAAAAGTGGTCAGAGAAAAGGATAGCACCTACGGATCTCGTTCGAGCTTCAGAAATTTGCGGCATTAGGAACACAAATTACTCTGGTGCGGCAAGTAAACGGCTGATTCGCAATCTGACTGGAATGCCAAGTCACTCGGAATTTCAAACGTTTTAATGGTTAAGGTCAGCCCTCCTGAGAAAATAGATAGGAAGCGCTAAGGGCTTAAAGAACAAGGAGAGGTAAAAGACAGCACACTGGGGAAAGTATGGCTATTCCCCATATTCATTGTTCACCATAGTACATGTTTTAACTCGCAACCATATAACTGCATGCAAGAAACAGGTATCTCGGTTCCCATCCACAAGGTTCGAGAATTACTAACATTTTACTGCGCTGGTGAAAATCTGGAGGCGGAAAATATATGAGGGAGCATAATCTCTGCGGAATTAAAGGGGTTTGGTCGCTTTTTCTGACTACGAGGAAACTAAATTCGATGAAGACCTCTCACTGTTGAATATCCGAGTGGAAAGGAGTCGCGGGATGAAGTCCTAGGCCTGTTCAAATTCTAACCGAGTCAGTGACAACACATCAGTTTAACACAAGATAATAGAAACCGCAATAGATCTTCACCTTTAAAAACACCAATTTCGTTTCGAAACCGAATATATTTGTCGACTGGAAGACTAGGTATTCTCACTGGGTCTGGATCGATCACATGGTTCGGTGTTGGTGGATACTCAATCTCAAAGATGGGGATAATTGTGTGTGTTTTCCTGAAGTAGAGGAACTACGCTGACAGCAAGACCAAACAGCTGTGCTCCTTGTCCGGCTGGTAGGTTTTTTATTAGCTTAATGGGCATCTGGTTGGACGAAACACATTTCCGTTAATCGATGATGGTTTGTCAGTTGAGTGAATTTTTGTCCGTTTCCAATGCATGGTTTGCTTTATTATCATCCCCACCCCCACTTCCGTCTGTGTAGCATAGACATTTTATTATTTCTTCTCTTTGTGGTTCATAACAGTTTTTCCCATTCAGTTCTCACTACGGGTTCATAGCCTAGTTACGAGAACACAACAGTGCTTAAGTGTGGATTGTGCTTCTAAGACAATCTCGTCTTGACCTTTCTCCGTGACTGGTATCTTCTTCGGAACTAGCAGTCTGACTCGTCTCTCGTCTTCTCATCTCTCGCCCTCCAGGCTGCGCGTAACTTGGGCGTGGACTGTATCGTTGCGCCCTACGAGGCGGATGCTCAGTTGGCCTACCTCAATCGAGCAGGCTACGCAGATCTGGTGATAACGGAGGATTCGGACCTGCTTCTTTTCGGTTGTAGACAGGTAAATACAGCTTCTTTGCTTTACTGTTTGAACAGTTCTCCTGCCCTAACATGGTTATCGTTTTCATCTCGCGCCAGCATCAAACACGAGTTTCGCCCATTGTCGACCATGTCGGGATGTGAAGTGTATGACCGTTGCGGTTAACCCACCGGTACATCTCAACAAGTGGACAAGTTGACACTCGAATGGTCTGTCCTATGTTCGCACTGCGGCCACTGCCCTCGAATAGAAATAGATCAAATAAAATAGCCCTCAGCTGCCTTGCAACCAATAGGAAAAAAGATTGTGTTTAGCGTGAGACTACTAACCAGAAGGTTCGGGATTCTAACCCGCCCGGCGCTTTTGAGTGCTCCTGTCTGACAGTATCTCAGCCCTCGTGCTTCATTTGAGGTGTACCACAGCTATTCACTCCAAGTGTACCACGACTGACCCACTGACTTATTAGCTTGTTTTAAGACTACCCGAACCTAGTAGATGAAGCAGTTGAAATATTGGAGGCTGGATGGGTTTGAACGAGAGGCGAGACGGCCCAAGTGGTTAGAGCGCGAATTTACTGACCGGAAGGTCCGACCTCCGCCACTCGACTTCCCCTGTCTAGGCTTGGGCGACCTAACAGTATCCCAGCCCTCGTGCCTCCTTTCTGCGGCATGGCAGCTAGGCACCTAAAGGGTGCTACAGCTGAACGCTTTCTTTCTTTCTTTGTCTTCCAGGCGACAATTAATACGCAGTGGGTTTTAAGTGCTACACCCCGTATGTTCCGAGTACTGGTCACGCTACGATGTTGCTATGTTTCCTATGTTTCTGGTGAGCTCTCGGTAGCACACAGAAAATCCATCCTGATCGTTGCCGTTGAAGTCTGCACGGGTTGACAATATTTAGCAATACCTCAGTACCAATATATCTATGAGCAGATGCACCTCTGCCTGTGTATTTTCGGAGTTCGATTGAGCTATCATGCCTCTGTCCCCACAGGTTATTTTCAAACTGGATCTCACTGGCGCCGGTGTTTTGGTTGCCGTAACCGCTGGAATTGGGGAACTATGTTGTGGCATGCGTCCCAATCAATTCACCGACAACACGTTGCGCTACATGGGTATCCTATCCGGATGTGACTACTTCTCCGGAATTCCCGGCATTGGTCTAGCCACCGCTGCCAAGGTAAGGTGCACAGTCGTTGGAGTAAATCCTTTCAGTTGATTGCAGCCTCCGTGTACTCATTCTCTCACAATTCTATTTGTTCTCCAGATTCTTCGTCAGACTAGGTTGTCCGATTTCCGGGAGCTATTGTCCAAACTGGGTTTGTATACAAATCTCTCTCCGGCCGCGTTGGCTGCCTCCGTTCCCACTGCATCGTTAGCAGAGAAATCATCAGTGGCCACCTCTAGGAGCGGCGGGAGAAACGGGGCCGCCACGAAGCGACTACAATCCTCGCTGATTGATGCGGCTGTTCGTGCAGAGCGGACGTTTCGTTTGCAGGTTGTGTTCGACCCACTCACACGAACCCAACGTCGACTCACCGAACCGACTCAGGAAGACATGGCCGACGAAGTTCGAATGTTGTCCGGTGAAGACGCAAATACTTTGGTGAACAAGGAGAATCTGTTCACTTTTGCTGGGGAGTAAGTTTCCCATTGTGCGTGCCCCCCACACTTTGAACAGTCAGCGCGGATGTGTGGCCTCGACTTAAGGCAACAGAGGCCACTGTGGTCAAAGCTAGGGACAAATCCTGTTGCCCAGTTTCGATTCTAATCACCCCCTGGATTGTGATCAACTTATTCATACACTCCGAACCGAGATTACAACAGTGTAACTTTCTACCTTCAATTCTAGAACATCGAAGCCTTGCAGGCATGTGAACGAATCGGCAAGAATTTAGCCGCTAAATGTTAGCTAAAAAAGTTTTCGAAAAATGACAGTGAGCTGCATTAGCGCGTGATACTGACTGCATATCGGCGCAAAAATCTGTTTGTTTTTCGAATAGAAATCTGCAAAAGACAGAAAGTGTCGAATTCGCTTCTCAAAGGCGTCTGCTAGGTGTTCCCACCTACCGGATCCTTACATTTGTAGAGGGGTTCAGTCGTTCTATATTGTGACAGCTCCTGACAGAACAGCTCGATGATAATTCGGTGGTTCTATACTCGAGCAAAGTTTCACTTGTGACACAAAAGCTTCGTCAGACCAGTCCACTTTTGACACAAAAGCTTCGTCAGACCAGTGGAGTAAGTTGCCAGGTTGACAAATGGATCACGAATCAGGCACGAATTGGCACACTAACTCAGTGTTGAATGTCATTCATGTCGGTTGGTCCAGTAGCCTAAATCTTACGGTTGATGGGTTGGGGGAATTTCAAATTTTTCATCAGGTTGGATCCCTGATTCTCCGGTTCACGGCGCACCAATTGATGGCATATCTTGGGGGCCACTGGTAAATTTTGTGTTCTGTGTGAGCTCACCTATTGTGGTGTGAAGTTCCCTGGCCGTATGTCTTATACAAACCTTGGCGCAACCGTCACATTTTATTTTTGTAGACACAGTCCCTTGTTCTGTCCACCGGAAAGTGGCTGTTCAATCGCACTGGCGCAGTGCACAGTGCTCCGCTTCTGGAAACTCACTTTTATTTTGGCCGTGTTTAGAATCCTTCGAATGACTTCCTGGCTTACATGGAATAACAGTCGGTTCCAAGCTTTCTTTGAAAGCTTTGTGTCTCTTCATGGAAGTGGCCTCTCTTCGGATGTACAACTGATTGATCACCGATGTACCAGGAAAGTGTCGACGCTTGAAGAAATAATTTTCAGTGGTCTTTGC
>NW_008752055.1:126424-148479 GCF_000715545.1 Opisthorchis viverrini | reverse complement strand
CTCAGTGTTGAATGTCATTCATGTCGGTTGGTCCAGTAGCCTAAATCTTACGGTTGATGGGTTGGGGGAATTTCAAATTTTTCATCAGGTTGGATCCCTGATTCTCCGGTTCACGGCGCACCAATTGATGGCATATCTTGGGGGCCACTGGTAAATTTTGTGTTCTGTGTGAGCTCACCTATTGTGGTGTGAAGTTCCCTGGCCGTATGTCTTATACAAACCTTGGCGCAACCGTCACATTTTATTTTTGTAGACACAGTCCCTTGTTCTGTCCACCGGAAAGTGGCTGTTCAATCGCACTGGCGCAGTGCACAGAGCTCCGCTTCTGGAAACTCACTTTTATTCTGGCCGTGTTTAGAATTCTTCGAATGACTTCCTGGCTTACATGGAATAACAGTCGGTTCCAAGCTTTCTTTGAAAGCTTTGTGTCTCTTCATGGAAGTGGCCTCTCTTCGGATGTACAACTGATTGATCACCGATGTACCAGGAAAGTGTCGACGCTTGAAGAAATAATTTTCAGTGGTCTTTGCTGGGTTTTTCCTCACAGCATAAGTATGACTGAACTTGTACCGATTTTCTGTAGTATTCGTCAAAAGTTTTGGTTGGAGCATCGAAACGGGCATGGGCTATTGAGTGACTTAAACAGAGCGCGTCAACTTCATTTATGTCTTGACTCTGTCTCGTTTTCAAGCTAATCAAATCTACGGATTTTAACATCCTCAAAATCTATTCCATACATGCAGTGTCACAGTTCAAAGCTGAGACCCAATCCGTCATCTGAGCATCAGCTTCTGTGTTGGGTTAAGATATTTCCATGATCACGTAAAACGTTTGGCCACAGCGATCCAGCCTACGGGTTCTATCAAACCGTTTTACATCAACCAACATTAGATGTGAAACCCACCACCGAAGACATGCTACTTCGGGAAGGAGCCAACAAGCTCTTCCCCCATGATATTCTTTGTTTTCTTCGAAGGGGGGTCTGCATTTTCGGTACTTTATCGTCTAGTGAGGATTATGGAAAGAGGATGGGTAAATTTACTCCTGGAGAAAGGAGATCGCCAAATCCTGCAGGAATTCAGGGAGACTGATTGCCGTTAGCTCCCCCGGGAACTGACCGCTCATCGGACGGTATCTGATCAGAGAACCTACCGTCCAGGAAGTGTAACAATTGTACCGGTACAACGGCGCAAGGAGGATGACGTGCTCCCTTACTGTACCGGGTCTCAACCACCATGCGATTCTTTGGAAACAAGGTCAGCATACTGGTTTGAAAGCCGACACACTACCTGCTGACCCACTGATGCTTTTCTAGTGGTTGATTAACTCGAAACACAGCGATGATGATGGTGATGTCGTCGGGTCTGCTGATATAGTCCGACTGTCGCAGTAATAGTGTTTGTTTTATGGAGGCGAGATGGCTCAAGTGGTCAGAGCGTGAATTTACTGACCAGAAGATCCGTGGTTCGAACCCGACCTCTGCCTCTCGACTTCCCCTGTCTAGGCTTGGACAACCTGGCAGTATCCCAGCCCTCGTGCTTCCTTCGGGTGGCATAGCAGCTAAGCACTGGAAGGGTGTTACAGCTGGACGGTTTTTTTGGAACGAGATGGAAATTACTGTGTTAATATGACTTTGTTGTGTCAGATCCTCATGGTTTGTGAATCACTGAACAATTCTCAAGGTGGGAAGATTAGAGCGCATGTCTGCATGGAACAGTGGATGGTGGACACAGTCTGACCGATTTCCCGTTGCATAGGCGTATCCTCACGAAACAGCTAGCCTTCGGTCAATCGCTAATCAATCCAAGGTCGAAAATTTGGTCCCGGGGTGGACATATATGTTGGACCTGTTGGCACCGCTTGTAGTCTGAATGACGGTCATTCTTGAACATATTGCGCAGGTTTACCTGAGGGCATTAGGGCAAACCCCTTCCTGGAGCAGTCTTGTGATTGAGTATAGTCCTTAAACCTTTCGGCTTTTCTACGTGAATGAACGCCACAGGCAAAGCGGTTTATTCGAAGGAATTTTAGGGGCCTAAGTTCAAACCCCTATCCGAATAGGTCTCTTGCCTTTGAAACCCACTCTAAACTGTGTAGTTATATCTGCCACTACCTTGAAGTCATCCTCCAGAGTTTTCAAATGCCGGACCAGTTTACTTTTTTTCGGACCACGGTTTTTCTATCCAGTGGACAAACCTTTGTGGACTCTAATCGCTCTCTTACAGAATTAACCCGGACAACTCAAAGGCATTCCAACTGGCGCTGGGTAACCTGGATTTTCACGACGACACAGTCTGGGATACATTTGATCCGGATACGCCATCGGTAAGTTTTCGCTTTGAATAAAGGTTGCTGAAAACTCTTCGACAGCCCACGACCGGTTTCGCCCTTATTGGGGCTCATCAGGTAGGCGCAGTCCCCGAGTTTCCGTCAACCTTATGTTCTACTTGAACCCAAATTGGACTGTTTTCGAGAAATACACTCATTTGCAAATCAATTTGGTTTTCGCTTTGGAATTTATCTTCCACAATAATTAAATAAACCTTTCTGACGTATGCGAGCTTTCACCCGAATTTTGTTCACAAAAGTGTTCATTTGTGTAAAAGCCATGCTGCACCTGACAAACATTGAAACGTTTCGATTGCTTTCCATTTACACTGCGGGGAACCAGCACAGCTTAGCAGAAATGTGCCCCTTATGGGCCTTAGTGAGCCAATCAGAGAGATGGCTCAAGTGGTTAGAGCGCGAAGTTACTGACCGGAAGGTCCGTGGTTCAAACCCGACCTCTGCCTTTCGACTTCCCCTGTCTAGGCTTGGGCAACCTGGCAGTATCCCAGCCCTCGTGCTTCCTTCGGGTAGCATGGCAGCTAGGCACCGGAAGGATGTTACAGCTGAACTATTCAATCAGATCCAAATGAACTAGGAACCGACACAAGTCAGTCATGAGTATTGCATAGCCTTTGTCAATTAGATGTACAGAGATTGGGTGGCCCTGTCCCCTGGAGGGCCCGTTCATACATTCTGTGTGGTAGTTGACTGAATAAGTGAGCTGAGTGTGACGTCATGGCTTCTCTAACATATACATTCTGAGGCTCCTCTACGACACCCATCATCTATGAGCTGAGTGGGCCTTTGCCTCACTTAACAAAAAGTAGATTATTTACGCAAAGTTCGTAGTGCGTTTATAGCTTTCGGGCAAGTGCCCAATTACATCTCGGGCCAAGTATGCTGAAAATTGAACTCGTTGCTCGGCGCTTGTGGTCCAAGTGTTCAAAGTGGTGAAAATTAGTCGCTCGTGACTGTGTTGCTTTTCTGGATGCCAGAGCTGAATGCGACCGTGGTATATTGCATCAGTTGCATTCCTTGCCTACCTCTCGCAACGCACTCTTGGGCTATTCGAACAACCGTTGACGCCGTCCAGTTGGCTTAGCCAAGGTGATTTACATCCTCGAGAAACCATGTTGTTGAAGCTATTCGCTTCGACGTCGCGGGTAAATCCCGTAACAGAGTCGATCAAGGCTTCGTGTTAATTCACAGTGAGGATCTACGGAACACGATTCTCTGTGTTTACCCGCCGGAAGACTCTTTCCATGTTATGAAAACTAAACGTCCATTCTTGCTTCTTTTAATGATAGGTTAAAAGTTATTTTCAAGAAAAGCGAACATGCTGCTGTCATCGAAGAATCGATCTTGACTGACATTTATTGTTTCTTCTACACTTTCAAACTTTTTCAATTGATTGAAGACTTGTCGAAGAATCGATCTTGACTGACATTTATTGCTTCTTCTCCTATTTTCAATTGATTGAAGACTTGTTTTCAACTACACACTACTCATAAGGCTGCTGAAAACTCTTCGACAGCCCGCAACCGGTTCCGCCCTTCTTGGGACTCGTCAGATAAGCGTAGCCCCCGACTTTCACTTAATCATATGTTCTACTTGAACCAGCCTTATGAGTGGTGTGTTACGCCTATACTTGAGGCAGCCTGGTGTAACTGGTTTAGATTAAGGACATCATAAACGAGAGGTTCTGTCGGGTCTCCCATGAAAACCAAATTGTTACGCAAAGGATTGCACTTCGTTTGCCTCCAACTTATTCCGGCTGATTGTTAGGCGACAGCTTGAATCATAGTCTGTCCTATCGAGTTGATAAATAAGTCACGCTCAGACCGATCGTTCGCTGGTTTGGAAAATCTGCGGTCGCCTGACCGTGTTGAATTTGGACCCCTTTCCGTAAATTATCGCCATTCTCTTCTGTCCTGCATGCCTCTTCGGTTTGTTGGCGGGCTAAAACAATGTGCACCAGCAACGTGAACTCATTCACCAATACCTTCACGATTTGGAATGAAAAGCAGGAGAAATTAAGGTAAACAACCATCGTTCTGCAACGCCGGTAGGTTTTTTTCGATCTTTTGGGATCCATGTCTGGTTCAACGGGACGTCCGAACTTCTAGTTGGAATTTCAACGATAAGCCTACTAGGAGTTTCGGAATGCTCCCAAATGCGGGACACCCCTTTTTCTTTGGTCCCGTACAAATATCGCTGGAGGCCACTCATTACGCACGGTCATCTCAAACTTTGTGTTCTGTTTTAGTCGACCACACACCATGGTCTGCAGAAACCGCGATCCGAGGGTAGTCTTCTCAGCCATTTCAGTAGACCCATCCTCACGGATAACGGTGATTCGCCATCCTCAGTTCGGCCTGTGTTAGGTCAACTCGGATCAAACGGCCACACGGCGGTCGGTGCACTCAAACGACCGAGCAAAGATCGTCTCCGGATGAGCATTTGGGATAGGAATTTCTCTACTCAGAAAGGTGAGTTGTACCTAACTACTGTGTATGGTTTGCGGGAAGCTTCGGAACGATCTTAGCAAAGGGTAGTCTCATCGCTGACAATTTACAACGATGTGCAATCGATGTTAAAAACTGATATCTGTAAGCTGTTCTTCGTTGAATTCTTTAATCCGTGTTATCCTTCCGGCGCGTGGCTGCCATGTAACGCACCAAAATTTCGGAAAAGTTTGGTAACAATCGGATATTTACAGCTGGGCAACGTTTCACTTTTGACACTAGGGCTTCGTCAGGCCAAGTGACTAGGTTACGAGGTTGGTCGAGATTTAGGGCGGAAGGAGAACCAATCAGCTAAGTTAAGCTAAACCTCTGGTTAGGTGTTGGTCGTGGGATTTTGTGTGTTAGGTTGGGTGACCAAGTGTTAGGCCGATGGGGATGGATTTGGGTCCAGCCTAGGGTCTAGTTCTTCTGGTTCGGTTCACGTGATGATCCCTCTTGAACGTCGTTTGTACTTTCTGTCCGTCTGTGTGGATGAGCTAGTGCTACGATAGTCGTGTAAGGGGGATTCCGTGAACTTTGTTCGGATCGGAATTTCTATCCCCCTGTTTTTGCTCATGATTCCACATGAATTGACAACCACACACAGCCACGTGTCAACTCGGCTTATCCACGGTTATTCCAGGTTATCAGGTAATAGAGCTGGTGTCGTAAACTCCGCGTCAGTTGGAACCCCTTCTCGACAAGTCCAATAAGAGTTATGCCCACATCCGCATCTCCCGCACTTTTCTTAGCATTTGGGTGAGAAGACATTCCAGTCGACCGAGTTGTCTAACCTGAGTGTCGTAATGCCCGAATTCAGTGGTAGGCTGAAGGGTCGCTTCTCTGATGTCCCTGTAGCTATAAGGTATGCTCCATCTTCAAGGGGCTCCGGCCTAATTTGACATCGGATTGGTATTCTAACTAAGGCCATCAATTCAAAATGTCCAGGCTACCGCTGTTTAAATCATTTTGGTCGTTGCAATCGTGTCAGCTGATTGTTTATGCACGCAGAAACTGATTTCAGTGACCGCTGGTTGTGTAGGGTTGAGTGATAATTTTAAACACGAACATCAGCTGATCAGTCCCAATCTGGATTCTTTCCCTACGAACGACACCTTCCACCGTATGCTTCGCGATTGTACGCTGTCGGAATGTTTATATCCTAACCAATACTCGATTGGTGCGAATTGCTTAAGCTGCTTAACGAAATTTTGGAGATCCATGATGACAGGGTCCGGTTATCGATTTGCTTAACGAGAGTGGTCCTGAAAGTTAGGCTCAGACAGAGGGGAATGCACTTTATGTATGCCGGATGCTGTAGTCTCTCCCCTCGAGCACCTCTCACGGTTTTAGTTGGAAGTGGCGTCTCAACGACACAAGCGAATATCACTACACAAACACCACTTCCCGCAACAATACGCTGATCACTGACACCAGTGAAGTCTTTTAGTGTGCCCGTGCTATAAGCTTCTCCATACCATACGATACCAAGGTCTGAAGGAACCATTGTCATCTTCCACAGAAGTCATTGCCAGAGAAAAGAATTGGACTGTCGATTTTAGGAGGCTACCATTTTACAAAAGCCACCTCACAGATAAGTTTTTGAGTTCTGAGTACTGCGCAACATGTGTACTTGTGTGAATGGGCCTTCTGTCGACATCGCTACTATCAATGTAATCTAAGAATTTACTGGGCGTGCTCGATTACACTGTGTATAGCAATCTGGGATGTGGGGTGAGTTGGCTCAGTGGTTAGAGTGCGTGTACTGACCGGAAGGTGCATGGTTCAAACCCGACCTCTGCCACTCGACTTCTCCTGTCTAGGCTTGGCAACGTGGCAGTATCTCAGCCCTCGTGCTTTCTTCGGATGGCATGGGAGCTAGGCACCGAAAGGGTGCTACTATCATCTTTTTTCATCTGGGATGTGGCTTGTATGATAAGACGTAAACTGAAACTGCATTTTTTTCATAAAGGAAACTACTCACAAGTTTGCTGAAAACTCTTCGACAACCCACGACCAGAAGAAACTAGACGAAACTGGAGAGCTGTTCTCTCTTGGGAGTGGCTTAGTCATTGAAAGCGTCGTTTTCATCCCGCTGAATAGGCCATACGTGAAAAGATAGGTATAGAGTGGCTCTTCAAAACTTTTTACAAGTGAGTTGTTTGACTTCCTAGAGTGACCATCTGAAAACACCGATGAAACGGATTGTTTTCTACAGAGAAAAACAACTTTTGTACACTACCTCCTGGATGTTACCTTCACCACGAAGTGTTTGGTCATAGAATCCTGAGCAGAAATAGATTGGAAATCCTGGTTTTTAACAGTTTCCAAGTAGACAGGACATGGTAGTGTCATCTGAATTATATTAAAGTTCTAGAGTGCTGTATATGATAATTTGAAATTTAATACTCGAAATCGCTGTCAAGGTTCCACTTTGTGAAGGAGGGACCACCTTTAGGAGGTCCTATCACGCGGTCCACGACCCAAGTGGTGCCATGACGATAACAATCACATTTTGAAATCACCGGTCACTTCGGGAATAACCTTACTTGTAATGTGGTCATAGCCTGATGGTCTGACCTACTAGGCGGGAAGTCATGGGTTCGAATCCACCTATGATTCGTGAGACGATCACTGCTCATGATCCCAATAAGGATGAAACAGCTGTACAGTGCCTCTCGGCTTTTCAGGATAGGTTAACTTCGCTTGCAGGATCAAACCTCTGCTGATTAGGTACGTTCCTGGTACTGAAGTGCAAATAGAACAAACCAAGAGTTTTGTCTCCTGGTCCTTGTTGCGTGGACGATTGGCAAACTGAGGATAACCTCTCAACAAGTACCAATACAAAGCTAAAACCCACCCAGTCACCGAAATAGTCCTAGGTGAAATGTGATTTCTCTTGAGCGGACAACCGTATTTAATCACACCAGTCAGTGTCCATCAGTTCAGTTGAACAGTGAAGCTGTCCAGCTCTCTGAACATTCTAGGTCTGTTCATACCACTGCTTGTTGGGTCGATGATTTGGACTTCCACACACACACACACACACACACACACTTCAACCGATTAGACTCAATTTATCAGCTATAAACCGTGTACCATAGGCACAACGGTTTCAGCTGCTACAGTTTCGATCACCGGAAAGTGGGGCAGTGTGGGACATACAACCAGTTCTTGGAGGCGATCGCGTGTTTGGTTAGTTCAGGAACTGGTTGAGCAAGCACCACTGACTGTGCGATTGGGCCATTTTCTGCCAGTATCGTTAACCATTGGTGAGTTGAGTCCCGAGTAACTATCCAAGAAGGCGGCAGTTGTCGACTCGACTAGGTTCACTGGTCAGTATTTTCATACGTCGTTGCCAGGCCATGCACTGTCCACATCTCGGTCGGTTCCACTGGGCACAGGGCTGGCTGAAAAGAGCTCTGCGACGCAGACGGTCTTCCGGCATGAGGTCCACACACAATAGTGCAGAGTGCTCTACACCATATCTGGTTGGTACTTTGCGACGCTCTGACTTGAAATGGAAGTATTCATTTCCGCGACAACTTGGTAGTATTTCGGATTCCATCTCTCCTTCGCGCATCATGATAGCCGTACGCGAAACGTGTCACAGCTCGCGGTTGATCAGGTGGGCGTTGCGTTACATCTGAGGATGTCATAATACATAAACGCAAGCACGTAAGGAGGAAGTATCCAGTCAACTGCTCACCGACGATGTCCCTTCGACTGGGGATGAAACCTTTGTGAGCTAATTTCCACCTGATCAACCGCTGGTAAGCGCACCCAGGCTATTGAGTCACAGCTGAATGACGTACTTTTCTTTGCCTGGCTTGAATTAATCGATGGAAGAATAGAAGCGATCCTCCTCGATCTAACCGTGATTTAAAGATGTGTGTTGTCTGGTGTCAGCGTCGTCCCAGAGCTTTAGTAAGGTGAATCTATACACGATCAGATATACTCAGGTGAAATAGCTGCAATCTTCATGGGTATAAGAGTGATTGATCAACCCGTACATATTCCTATGAACGGTACAGTCAAGAGCGAAAGCCCCCGGGAACATCGGGTTGTTTGTAGCCACACATATTATTGGAGGTTCCAGCAGTTGGACGACTTAGATTCGTCTGTCTTGAGAACTTTTCACCCAGATAACCATAGTCGTCATACTTCCTACAGCCTAATGGCGTGTGAACAACGAAAAGATGTCGCGGTCCGTAGGTTTGACTTTAAATAGAACAAGTTCCTTATTCTCACCCCCGTTTTTTTAGTGCTCTAGTATTATCAACAGGGACGAGATAGACCAAGTGGTTGGAGCGCGAATTTACTGACCGAAAGGTCCGTGGTTCGAACCCGACCTCTGCCTCTCGACTTTCCCTGTCTAGGTTTGGGCAACCTGGCAGTATCCCAGCCCTCGTGCCTCCTTCGTGTGGCATTGCAGCTAGGCACCGAATGGGTTGCTACAGCTGAACGAGTATTATCAACTGTGAGACAGATGCTCTGTACAGAAGGATGCTTGGTCTGTATGAATATTCTTATTCGTTCTGCGATCTGCCGCTGAATCCATCTGACACAAGGGTCAATTGTCGGCAGGTAAATGGTCTGATTTATATTTCTTCTGACAACTTACCACGTCCATACTCTTATTTTTTACCGTTCCACATCAGTTTGGATCCACCGACGGTTGAACGACGGTGACAACAAGCCCTCGGTTCACTGTCTAACTGTTTCCACTGTCAACCCGCTCAAAGAACTACCTACGGTTCGCAGTGCCGAAACGATCGATACACAGTGGTCGGAGGATTTCGAGACCAGTGCAACAATATCACCGAGAGCCAGCAATACGCGAATGATGCCTGCAACACATGGCAAACAACTGTTCGTCTCCACTACCATTCTGCATAACCTCAACAGGGTCATCAAACGGACCAGTGATTCCTCACCTCCACAACCTGCCCCGAAACGATCGACTATAGTTTCCTCCACATCTCCGGTTGATATGCACGAAGTAGATTCGACCTCAGGTAAATCTTCCCGTTGGATGCTGTTGAGCGGCTGTCTTTTCTACCATTCCTCACACTACTGCCCTATTTTTTCCTGTTTTACAGAAATCTTACAAACCTACAGAGCTTCTTTCGAGAGTACAGCTACTCCTGCACCTCAGCTACCTGATCGGAGTAGGCTCTGTTCCACAGTTCTTTCGTGTTCCAATTATTTTCCTCCAAAACGGCTGCAGCTAAATTCTTCGGTACTCGATAGCCCTGTTGCTAAAGATGATGACGTCGCATGTGCTCTTCAGACGGCCGTGGACGAGGATAAACCAGATCATGTTGATACAGCCCCTAGAAGCCCAGTTTTTCATCGAAATCCGTTTGGCCTCAATGCTCAGATGGTAAGATGTGACACTGGGACTTCCTCTGCAGAGACTGTTCTCCTTACACCTCCATCTCAAGAGAACGTGCAACCACCGACGCTTTCGTCTTTCATCAGCCCGTCGACATCTCCTCCCTCCTGCGGTAGTCGCACTACTCCGCGATCAAAGTGAGTGATGACGACGTATCAGAATAGCGTTCACATGGTAGTATGTACACGGAAAGTAGAATTTCTCCCATTTCTAAAAGTGTGAAGCAGCGTTTTGAATTCCGTACAACATGCTCTGTAGAGTCACGCATAGACGTCACTGTGGTTTTTGACGGGTTGTACATCAGCTTGAACGTGCACGAGTTTATGGAGACAGACAATTGTAGGATTCCGGGGGAAAGAGGGTTGTGGAGTACTTCCACGTATTTGGGAAAGCCCACTTGAGTGACGCGCAAAATAACAAGCCAGAAATTGTGGATTCCCGAGATTCACCAATGAGATGCGGTACTACGTGTATAAAATGCGTAATAAAAGGGGTTTCCGAAGTAGTGCAAGTCCAACGAAAGCCCGGAGAAGACGACAAATGGATCTTAGTTAACGATGCACGCCTGCGCACAACGTGCGGTAACGCAAATGGTCAAAACCGCGCGTAAAAGATGGTTGACCAAATTGGTTAGACATGTTAAGGGTTAGAAGTACGCGAGATATTACAAATGCATATCGAGTCTAGGAGGTAGACGCAGTGAACAGCAGACTCAGACAAGGGAAGTGCTTGACTGGGGTAAAGGAAGTACAGTAATGAAGAGTCGGAACACATCAAAAATTGATGGTCAGTCACCAGTCGGGACTCTCTCTTGTTGTTGAAATGTAAGGGTAATATAAGCTGGGAAGTAGCAAACCCCATGACAGTGGACTGACCTGAAAATCGCCGTGGGGCTAGTGGAGTTTCTGAAAATGCAGCTCAGGTAGCCCAGGTTTAAAATTAAAAATGTGGTAGAATGGATATTTTACTACTTACTACAATGCGCATGCCCAAAACGTTTTCAATGTTTTTTTTTCCGGTGAGAGCTATGTTCCGGAAACAGTTGGCATTTTGATTCTACCATAAATGTTACAGTAAGGAAGTATGGTATCGTGTATTCATCCCCTGCCTCTCGACTTCCCCTGTCTAGGCTTGGGCAACCTGGCAGTAATAATAATAATAAAACAGTAATAATCGTTCAGCTGTAGCACCCTTCCGGTGCCTAGCTGCCATGCCACCCGCAGGAATCATGAAGGCTGGGATACTGCCAGGTTGAGAGAGAGGCAGATGTCGGGTTCAAACCATGAACCTTCCGGTCAGTAAATTCGCGGTCTAACCACTTCAGCCATGTCGTTGTCTGACAGTATCCCAGCCATCGTGCTTCCTTCGTATAGCATGGCAGCTAGGCACCGAAAGGGTGCTACAGCTGAACGATTTCGCTTTCCATTCATTCCCCTTGCTATTTCTCATAGGGTTGGTGAAACTCTGTGTTTAGTTCGTTTTAAGGCTCATCAAATAGGCTCACACATGCCGTGCACACGAAATACGATGGCACCGAACCAAACGGTGACTCTCGACAAAAACTGACCGGCTGTCTAGCCTTCCGTTACTCACCTGCGGTAATCAGTATTAGGTTTGTTTGCCTACCACTTTGCTCCGTCAGATCAGGGAAATGCACGATTAAATCGATCTGTGTGGTGTCCTAAGATGTCGCTTGATGTGAGTCCACTAACACACTTTTATCCGTCTTGCTGACAGTCGCCTGCTTGGTTGTGGTAGTGTACGCTGCCGGTGCGGAAACCCCTTTTCGCCGTGAAAACAGCTGGCCTAACAGACAGACAGAGAAAAAGGGCTTTCAAATAAATTCACATTTTTATAGAAGCGCCACTATATCCTGTCCAGGTGTGAGTTCATCACACTAGTGATCAGCCGCTCGTCGCCAAACACCTAAGTATTGAAAGCAGTGGCCAGGAGGTCACGGATTAGAGATTCGCGCTGCTGATTATTTCCAGTGAGGACGAAACAGCTGTACAGTGTTTCTCGGCTTTTCAGCATAGACTGGCTTCACTTACAGGGCATAGTCTACATCATAACCTATCCCCTGCGCTCAACTTCCAGCCTTGTTCCCTCATCGCTCCTCTGAACTGTAACCCGTTGAGATCGGCTCACATTGAGGCTGTTTGTGGTCGAACATTTTGTTGTTATATGACAGGCTATCCCGGAACATCAGTTTTGTGTAGATTTGCTAGGTGCGTTTCGTCTTTGCAACCAAACCATAACCACTAATCAGGATTAACGCTTTCGCAAGAACATGACTGGGAGTACCAAGGTGGAGGCTGAAGGTCAACACAGGGTGACAACAATCCTGGGTCAAGTTTCGCTATTTATTTAAGTCATAAATGCGGGAAGTGGGTCAGATTTTCAGAACCTCTAACCGGTATCTTCTGTTGACTCAGCTGACTGTCCGATCTTCTCTTTCTTACTTGATTGCCTCTACTTTAATCGTGATAACTTACGACCGCTGCTTGGAAAAGGCATATGAGCGCTTTTCTAACCAGTGTCGCAAATCGACATGACCCTGCTGTACCTCCCTAGTTCTTCAGACTGAGCAGAGAACAAAACTGCCTGACAATGGGCATCGATACCTCCGTTTTCAATCGTTTGGCGTTCTAAGGATTCCATCTTGTTATGTTCTCTACTGATCAGTCAATCAACCTTGTCAGTTACACACGGAATTGAGAAGACAAAAAGCCTTGAGGAAATTATACTGCAGCAACTGAACAGCCAATATCGAGATTCGAAGAATCAAGAATGGAATGGAACAAAACAGTCCAATGAAAGGCTAAAATAGAGAGAGAGAGAAATGTTGAGCAATATGTTTGTTAGGAGGAGTGCCTCCTAACACATCTGAAGCAATCCGTATCTCGTGTTAGTAAAGCAGCTCTGTCGAAGGGATTTGAAACACCAGGCGCTAAATGGTTTTCTCAAAATACCAACGAGTCCTGAGTAAGAAACTTCAGGTGTTTGGAAAAAGTTTGGAACCGATTGAGAAGTCATCGTTTCAGAAGGGCTTGGTAAACAATCGGTGGGTTTTAATTGAGCAACGTTTCGCTTTTGACACAAAAGCTTCATCAGGCCAAGTAAGCAGGTCACCAAGTTGGCCAGGTTATCAGACAGACGGGTAACTAGTCAGTAAGTCCTCTTCAGATTATGACACTAGATCAGTGTTGAGTGTCAATTAACGGCTCTCGTCGATTAGTGTGGTGTGTGTGTCAAAATCTTGCGTTGGTGAATTGGGGGAGTTTCGAACTAATTCTGATCTAACCAAATTAGTTTGCAAACGAGTGTATATTCGCTAATTCTGATCGGGTTCGGTTTCTTTATTTTCCGATCCAATGTGCCTCAATTGATGACTCACCGCGGTTGCTCCTGTTAGATTTCGTTTATCTTTGTGGGATTGTGAGTGTTGCGACAATTTAGTGGGGGGGGGGGGTGGGGTGAGGTCAAGTGGAATCCACATGATGACTAATCCTCCTTCTGATGACCGCACACCAACACGTGTCAGCTCGACTGATCCAACACCATTCTCCACATGCTTGCCAGTTCCACGCCTTTTATTTTGTTTACAATGAGATGCTTGGCGATTTATACCACCTCGGCTATCAGTCTGTGTGACGTGGACCATAGTCTTCGCCTTCGAACCGCAAACTTTTCCAAATCTTTTTTGTGTCCTGTGTCCATTGCGTGTTCCGTAATTGCCGAGTCTTTCAGTGATGCTTGATATCCATCCGCGTTTATCGGCGGTCTGTTCATCTTTCTAATATGCTCTCGGATTCTTTTATGAATCTCCATGGCCGTCTGTCCTACGTAGACCTCAGTACAGTCGTTACACTTAATTTTGTAGACACAGCCCCTGGTTCTGTTTGCCGGGAGGCGATCCTTCAATTGCACCAGTGCATGGCGCAGAGTAATTCCCTCTGGAAAGCTACTCTTATGTTAGTCGTGTTTAGAATCCTTCGAATGACCTCCGATGTCCATGGTGCAATCCAACCACGGCTTTATGGCCTACCAAAAATCCATAAACCAGATGTCCCGGTGAGACCGATAGTAGACGGAGTAGGTTCCCTATCGCATGAGCTGGCCAGATTCTTGGAAAGTATTTTAAAAACCCTCACTGGGGAATCCGGTACTTACATTAAGAATTCCTAGGACTTTGCCAACAACGTAGCGGGTGTCACCGTTGAGCCAGATGACATCCTTGTCATCAGTTCAGCATATTGCCCCGGAACGTCGTTCACAGACATTGAATGTCTCAAGAATCCAATTCAAACGGAGGGAGGAATTACACGTTGTCATCATCAAGAGCACTGTGTAAACTAGCAGAACAAGACCTAAATGCAGAGCAGACTACAGCTGATCTTGTTCTCATTGTTGAGGTCCTCACTCCTGTCGCACAGACATCGTAGTATCCTCCGAACTCAATTAATCAGTGGAAGAAGAACCGTGTCATCAGTGTTTTTTTGCGGATATCCAAGTTAAGCCCTGTCTCGATCTACTCACGAAAAACCGTAGTCATGTCTAGCTCGTCAGTGCACATGTATTCCGTGGACGGATCATGGCTTTTGGGTAAAAGATTTGTTGCACCAGTTGCTTTAACCTCCGTTCTGAACGTGTTCTCGACGAACGATGTGCGACACGTTTGACCGAACAATCAACTGGCTTTCGATGACTTGATTGGCTGTATGGCTAAGGTCTACAATAGGCTGACCGCGACAGGTTTACTGACCGTAGCGTGCAGCATTGCCAGTTGTGGTGACTCGGTCATGTGTCACGCTCCTCAGGTTTGGGTGAACTATTCTATGCTATTCTGAACTCGGATTGGCGAACAGTATTTGACTGCTAAGGGTCTTAGTTCTATCACGCTGTCTAATTGAAGGTTGATTGTCACACTACCGCTAGAACCTTTCCCTTCTGTTTCCGACAGCTTGATCATTCATGATCGTGTGGTTACTTTTATCAACAGTGCAGAAGCTCTTGTTTGTTGGCAGTCTCTTGTATCGCCGGAATATTTGAAAAGGGAATACTCGTAAATGCCGCCCCTTGTGCCCGTCTGCTTTTCAGATCCAGTCCTACATACCAATCCCCGACTTTCTCTAATCGACTTCCCACCAGAATCGTATTGAACACGTCACCTGTATTCGCGTCGGATCTCACAAAGTCCTCCACGCCACCACCACCATCCTCTCCTTCACCAGATGACGATTCCGCCGAGTTCTCACCCAACTTTTTAAATTCCCACCTCTCTCAGGCAATAGCTTCATCACGACCGAACACACGAACCTCTCCCATGTTCCATGGCAAATCCGCACTAGATTGTCCCGGCTCTCTTTCTGTCTCCTCATCTATTGAGCGATTCAAATGTTCTCCCGTTAACGTCCCCAGTCCAGTCCGCACGCACTCTGTGAGTCTTTCGATGGTGATGATTGGCCCATATTATGCCTAATCAGGGTGTAAACTCAGTAGTTGGGTTTTGGTTTACTGCACCAAAAATTCCGGTCGACCCGCCTCCCGATCTGTCATTAAAAAGTTGTATATGCAACTGTCTTATAAAGGCATATTTAACACATGAACGTCTCCCTATGTTCTTTCCGAGCGTTACAGTCAAAAGAACACATAATAGTAATCAGTTTTTGTCATTAGGTGTCACGTGACTATGGTTGGGTAGTCGTCTCGTTGAGTTGCCTCAACTTGCTGCTCGGAAATCATTGTTTCTGATTTCGAACCTCATTGCATGTGACCTTTTAATCCTGTGGACGACTGTTAGAATTATCGGCAGTATTGATTTTTCAACAAACCCATGACGTCTGGTTTAAGTTTCCCTTAAGTTTCCGTTGTCAGGACACTAGGCGTTATTGTGAGTGGGACAGATCCTTACCGGACATGATACATGTGTAGCCTGGACCGAGCATCGAATAAAATATGGTCAGATACCCCAATGACATTTCTCGGAGATTTCGATAGTTGGCGCTGCTCAAGGCCGTCTTCCGAAGCCTTCCCATCATATGCCTCTTCGTAATCCTGGAGGCTTATTGCTTAGGCCTTGAGTTGAAGGTGCGATGATCCAGGCTCCCGGTGGAAAGATCTAGCCAAAGAGTCCGGTTCTGTGCCTCATCTTGTGAGGTTTCTAATCACTCGCAAGGAGAGTGAGGTAGACCCCAGGAAATCCAATGGTACATAGTTTAGCAGTAGCTGTATTCGTTTCTCGTTACCGCGCGAACTTTTCGGCTGCAAGATTTCGGTGTGGAGGTCTGTGCTTTCTCTGTCGGACAGTGGTTGGCCACGCGTTTCCGAACCACCGATGATTCTGGCTCATCCCTAATGGCTCGCTTGCGCATGGCGGACATGCTGCGGCTAGCTAATTGGGGGAGCACCGATGATCAAACGTTTGAATCTGCGGAAGGTTCTCAGATCTGTAGGCGGCCAAGTTTCACAGCTATACTGATTAATGCTCAGCACTGGATAGTCAGCTAGCGCGGGTTATGTGAGTGAGTAGAGCTCATCAAAGTGGAGTAAGTCTGGTAGTGCAGTTGTCCACTGAGTACTGTGTACGAAATCGAAATTTGACATGATTCAACGTTTTTTGTAAGAACGGGGTCTGTTGTCAATAGCACAGCTCCTCCCTGAGTAAAACTCACTGTCGATCGCTGCCGGGTTGGTGTGACCCGATGCAAACAGGTCAGATAAAAAATCGTTCAGCTATAGCCCCTTTCGTTTCCACTGAGTACTGTGTACGAAATCGAAATTTGACATGATTCAACGTTTTTTGTAAGAACGGGGTCTGTTGTCAATAGCACAGCTCCTCCCTGAGTAAAACTCACTGTCGATCGCTGCCGGGTTGGTGTGACCCGATGCAACCAGGTCAGATAAAAAATCGTTCAGCTATAGCACCCTTTCGGTGCCTAACTGCCGTGCCACCAAAAGGTGGCACGAGGGCTGGGATACTGCCAGGTCGCCCAAGCCTAGACAGGGGAAGTCGAGAAGCGGAGGTCGGGTTCCGGCCAGTAAATTTGCGCTTTAATCACTGAGCCATCTCGCCCCTTTCCAGGTCAGATACGGATCCAATTGAAATTGGATCCTTGTTTGTTGCCGGGTTCAACCCGTCGCACTTACCAGAGTCACGTGGTCATTTGAATTATGTTGGCCACATTCAGGCAATCTGTGACCAAGATCAGATTTGGTGAATTTAGATCGAGAGTTCTCTTCCGGGAGGATTCCTCGTTAAAGGGCAATCAGTGCATCTTCTATGAGCTACCGGTCAGAGCTTGGCGGTGGGTCGTTGGGACCGTTGTGGCGACTTTCCGGCCACCATTAAACTGACCAATCATGTAGCTCCTCTGAGTAATCGGAGGAAGGTTGCTTGGCCGCCCACGATAGGAATAATATAGACGTTAAGGTTGAACTCTGACGTTGACCCTTTTGGATAATACGTTGCGCTCCTACGTTGACGTTTCCCACCTCTCCCGGCTTCTTACATACCCACAAAGCTGAGTATTTGTGCTATCCCGGGTACGTTGGTTCCGTTGATTATTGTTTGTCTTCTATGGTTTTGAAACGTTTGTCGAGCAATTGTTTCACGATCTTGACTTCTCGATGAGCAGTATTCAAGTTTCCTATAGGCTTGAGCTTGGTTTATGCTTAATTTCGGCTCTCTGTGATTGTTTGTCACGCAATAAAACGCTCGCTTGTTTTTTGGTCTCCTCATGTATTTTCCTTCATTAGATTCGACATCCTCAATAGCTTCTGTGGCATCCACCCACAATTACAATTAGCGTCTTGACTACTCATTCTCCATGAGTAGGTTGGTATTTGTGGAAAGTTTTCCCACCTGTCAACCTCTAGTGCAGGCCTTGGTTAACCGATGCGCTATCTGTCCTGTGAAGTGTGAGCGAGAAGACATGTGAACTGTATATTCTTTAATGAACGCGTATGATGGCCGTGACAAATCCACCTCTAAACGAGTCGACGTGAATAAATACTCGTTTTTTGGCTACATACGTCAAGAAAAATCCTCATTAGGTCGTTCGAAATTTTCTACTTGTAGTTGTCTCATTTTGCTAACGAACTGTTTGCTATCGTCACCACTCATTCTCCACAGTAGGCTACTTTTACACCGAATTTGGCCTTTGCCTCATAAGTCTATTCGAAGAAAAGGTTTGAATAGTTATCCCGTTGCTAACATTTTCTACGCCTGCCGCATGCGGACTCAGGCAACAGGTGTTATACTCATTCTTTGCTTGTAATAATCTGTTCTGTCTTCAAAGCATTATTTCCTGTAGTGAAGTCATCTCCACAATGCTGCTTTCATCAGCACAACCACGCAGTTATCGACACGTTTAATTTTTTGAAACCGAGAATTTCTTTGTATCAGCTAGCCGGTTCAGTGTATGCACAACTTCACAGAAGTTTTTACCTATCAGGGATCTCTTCTGTTAGCGTTGTGGAGAAGAGGAAAACAGCAGTGACACTAATTCCCCACCTTAATCGCTTCTGATTGGTTCTGCCGGCTTCGACCACTACCGACAGATTTACCGTCGGTGTCGTAGCCATAACTGAGGCGCATGTGTCCCCGACGAGTCAGGTACACAGGTTCTTCTCTAAAAGTAAATAAAACCCGCTTACTTCCCAAATTGCTGACAGGCACTGCGCCACCATGCCTCTCATCAACATCCACCCTTGGGGAGCGATTGCTTGAATCGTTGGCGGTCGAGTCACAGAAGTTGTGCTGAGCATGGTTCCGATGTCTCAACAGTCCACGCGTGCCGTTTTACCACTGAGGAGAGTGTCAACATTCACCCACCCTTCATGAAAGTGATGGCTGAAGTCTTTCCTATGGCTGGATCTGAGGTGCAGTCCTTACATCTCCAGAAGCAAGAATCTACGTCTTTAAATTCTGTGCATGTTCCGCATAAGCTAAAACCACGGGTGGGACTGTATTCTTTTCCATATTGCTCACTTCCTATTACGAATTTCCTATGCAAAATCCCAGTTAGTAGTTGAATTTACCACTCCTGTCGTAATGTCGATAATGCCTCGGCTCAAATCTCAGTCTGAGCGTTTCAAGTTAGTGTCTTCTGTAAAAGAACACCAAAGATGCACAACGTGTAGTAAACGCCCAAAGCCAGATCAAAAGCACATCTAGAGCGCGTCCCGTTGGCGTTGTATGAGGTGACAACATTTTGGAATTCTGACCCCTCTCTGACACA
The DNA here is from genome assembly GCF_000715545.1 of Opisthorchis viverrini. Lineage (NCBI taxonomy): Eukaryota > Metazoa > Platyhelminthes > Trematoda > Opisthorchiida > Opisthorchiidae > Opisthorchis > Opisthorchis viverrini. The sequence goes on along the minus strand of NW_008752055.1, from coordinate 129,007 downwards.
CTACTGGCAACTGACATTCAGTGGTCAGTTGTAACAGAATGTTTTTCTCTTATATGTGGCCTGGTCATGACATTTCCACCAGATAATCCGTTTCAATTCCTCCTTTCCTACATCCAGACTTCCATTCCGTCCGGTGGCAAACGGCCTCTATCCAAGACTGCACCAAAACGTAGTTCTGCCAACCCTGTGCGTCCAATTGCTGGGGCCAACCGTACTTTGAACGACTACTTTCGCCAGTGGCAATTTAAAGACGCTGATAATTGACCAGATCTTCGGTTTAGGCAAGAACATTTAGTGTTTTCTTCTGAATCACAGATTATTTGAAAAATGCACATATGTATCATACGTTTGGAGTTGTTATTGTTCCCGTGGGGTGGGGCTACATCTGAGAGGTACAGTGCGAATCTCTAAGAAAAACACTTTACGATTGTTTTTTTCTTTTCCTTAATTGTTGTCCATAGTAATGTTATGGAAGCTCTCCAGGGGCCAACGTTCTCACCGCTGAAACGGTGAGCTTCGGGACACGACTGAATGGACCCTGGGAACGGGTTACTCGGCTGAAGTTAACTGCTAATGCCAGGTGCGTTAGGAATGTCCTCTCCCCTCGGTGCTCAGCGTCAACTAGAGACTGTTGTTCCTTCTGGTGACTTGACTGGCTTGACTCTTATCATGCCATCGTCCGGGCCCGGTTATCACTTCGCCCCCCGGCATCATTACGCATACGAAAGCATAGCACTTTCATTCATCAACTCCGACAAGTCTCAGCATCTGAAGAGTATCGAGCTAACCTATCTAGAAAGCTGCTGGAAGCGCACATTGATGCAGATGACGAAGATTGATTGGAGACGGGCTAAAGAAACTATGCTCTCAGTCTTCAGAACTGTTTGTCCAAGCCTCTGACTCAACTAAATGAACTGTGGATATCGTCATGATCAGCAGATCTTATTGCTACCAGAAAGGCAATATCAGCAATTAGCGACTGTAAAGATGCACTCATATCCCTCAAACGTCGGATAATCAGGAGCTTGAAGAGTGACAGAGAACGCTGGTGGATTTCGAAGGCTTGCGCTGCAGGCGACAGCCCTGTTTCAACAGGTTCGGTCATTGGGTCAAAAGAGGGCAGGTGTCAGTGAGACAATATGCGAAAACGACGGAATAGCAATTCACTTCCTCAGTCGTTGTCTTGAGCGGTGGGTTGAGCAACTCAAAGAACAGTTCACCTGGTCTGCTTCAACACAACCACTGAAAGACCCTAGCCGGAAATCGACACAAGCCCGCATCAACAACAGAAATCCAGGATGTGATATCAATTCTTCGAAGCGACAGGGCACCTAGCGCTGATAGTCTGAACCCCGCACTCTTCAAAGAAGGTGGCGAGGTTCTGGTGAACAGCCTAACAACCATACAGCATAGATTTGAAACGAAAACAGAATACCAACCGTCCACCCAGTCTACGAAAAGGGCGCAAGAAAGTCATGCGAAAATCATCGTGGTATCCGCCGCATCTAAAGTACTCTCCGGAATCATTTTGCGTAGGTCGGTCGGTTATCATGAGATACAGACTCGTGAAAATCAAGCTGAGTTTCGCTCTAGCCGGGAATATATCGGCCATATCTTTGCCTTGAGACAAATTCTTGAACAGCGTCACCCCCTTCAGACATCTCACGTTGGTCGTTTTTCGCGGTCTGAAAGCTGCATTTGATTCTGTCGATCGCCAGAAACTTTGGCAGTGTCTGGCGATCAAAGGTGTTCCAAATTTCTATCCTTCATGATGGCACTGCGTGCCACTTCCTGTGGGTACGTGCGAGTATAGGGGCAGCTTTCGCTTGAGTTCACCACATCCAGTGGTGTAAGACAAGGTTGTCCTCTTCCCCTTTCTTCCTCAACTTTGTTACTGATAGGCTGCTTGAAATATCTCTGCTTGCCTCTGAAACCTCGGGAGTCGAAATGCTCTCGGAACGTTCCCTCACAGACTTTGAATATGTAGACGACACTGCCCTCCTTGTTTCATGTGTTTACCAGATGCAAACGATTTTAAATAAAATTACTCTACCACACGTTTTGGCATACGTTTCACACCTGCAAATTGTAAAATGCTGCTACAAAACTGAATGGGATCAAACCCACACCTCATTTTTGCAGGTGAGCCAATCGACGTGGCAGATAAATTTGTTTACCTGGACAGCTGTATAAGTTCCGGTGGACTGGCTGGAGATGGGATGACTTCTCGGATTAGGAAAGCCAGAACACATTTTACCAACCTCGGCTACCTATGGCGTCGTCGTGAAGTTAGCTGGTCTGTCAAGGTAAGAGTTTGCACTGCGGCGGTGTGATCCATACTAATTCATGGTTTAGAGACGGCCTCTACACGTAGACGACATACGGAAGATGTCGGTGTCTGAACATCAGTGACTCCGCAGCATTGGTTGGGTCTGGTGGGTATATCGGACTGGTAGTGTTGAGTTACGCCAGATGGTCTTAGGAAGAAGGAACTCTTCCGCGATAGATGAGTTACTCGCCGTTCCTAGGTTACGCTGGTTAGGACATGTACTCCGCATGCCAGAAGACCGTCTGCCTCGCAGA